>NC_033802.1:23002648-23042075 GCF_001876935.1 Asparagus officinalis
GCGGATGGAAGATTATATCGTATGGCTCGATATTTGAGAGTCCAGGACCTAAATCATAACAAAATAAGATGGTAAACGGATATAATGAAACACATGAGCAATAAATTTTAGGGTAAAATTTAACAAAACCCCTTTTAAGTTTGGCTGATTTTGAGATAACCCATCTAAACTTTAAAAATGTCACTTAACCCGCCTTCAGTTGAGTGTTTTAGGAAACCTGCCAAGCATATTCAAAAATGTCATTTGGACGCATGTGATTTCACATGCACAGTCAGAGCTAACGGTGTTAGTTGGGGCCTTATCTGTCTAAACTTAAAGGGGATTAAGTAACATTTCTAAACTTTAGAAGGTTACCTTAGAAAACGGCCAAACTTAAGGGGCTTTCTGAACTTAACCCTAAATTTTACTCGATTTGTATACCTTGGAAGGTAGATTGTAAAGCTGAAATCCTCTGCAGAAATTTTGGGTTCCTAGGCTTACACCAGTCCCAGCTTAGCACACCATAAGTCTCATCCATACCGAGTTGCCCCTGTCGAATATAGTAGCTCCCTTGAAGTGCCCATATAGCCCAATCCAAATCCAATTCAGCTGCTACACTTGCAACGCAGCTCATAAATCTATTACCAGCAACATCTGCTCCCTTTATATCAAGTCCAAACTCTGATAGAAACAAAGGCCAACCTAGATCGAGCAGAAAACCTCCTTTCCTTGTGAAATTGTGAACTACACTTGCACATACCTCATTAATATTTCCATTCTCCCAGTCACCGCCATCAGAGAACCCGTACCAGTGTAGCTCAAAGACAAGTTTCTGTGTAAATGTTAGATGAACCTGGTTTTTTAAGAGGAAGCTGAGATCTTTGTCGTAGTCTAAACCTGAAAGTATAACAAGCACATTTGGGTTTGCTCCGTGCACAGCCTCAGCCCCTTTTTGCATGTACCTATATTGACATATATGAACAGATGAAAAACTTCCAAGTACGAACTTTCGACTACTTTGATCTTTTGTTGGTAATAAAATTTTGGGTTCCTGTCTGTACACCCCCTAAACATTCTATTTGCAAATTTACCCCTCAGATCTACAAATTGGCTAATCTACCCAGCAAATTCTCAGATTGAACTTTTTCTCGTACCCCTCTCATTTCAGACCACTAAAATTCACGAAGGTAAATTATAGCAAATATCTGGATTTGGGGATAAATATGCAAATATGGTAGACCGAGAGGATATATGTGCCAAAAAAACTTTATTTTGTTAGGAAGAGAAAGGTATTTTATTCATTATACCTCTTCTCAGTTTGAAATTTAACAATGTTAAAGGAGAGAGGTATCGTAACTCAATCTCAAACAATGTAGGAATAAATTACCAAATATTAGGATTTCATGGAAATCTGCAAATAAGATAGACCTGGAGGTATATAGGTAAAAATCCTAAAAACTTTTACCTGTACCATTCACTAACATTCTGATTAGGCCCTCGTAGCTCATTCCTGAGGCTCATTCCGATCACATTAGGCAATGTGTTGAACAGTGTTGCCATCAGAGTTAGCCCCTTTAGCCATTCATCAGGATCAAAGTATCTATCTCCAAAGAAACCATTGCCATCAAGTTTGCTGCAGCACCAGCCTGGCTTTGTTATCTGATTGTCGAGTATAACCATGAGGTTGTTACTGGCTAGATTCGCCACAACAGCCTGTTCTGAATTGCTTCAGTTGATTGAAATCTTAAATTTTGAAATTTAGAATATGTAAAAGTTGCAATTGGTGAGAAGGGAAGTTTAAATAGGTAGTCTTTGAGATGGAATGGCCTAGTTTAGCACGACCTAATTTACTACACCACAAGTATCACTTTTAAAATCTCAGGGAATCTTTTGTCAATCATGCAAACCATAAGGGATTTTCTTTTGTAACTTACGCGAGAAAAATGTAAAATGAATATTGATGGAGGAAGAGGAACATTTAAAATCTAGGCAGTCAAGGGGTATAAGGGATAATGTCAAATCAGTCTTTCTTATTACGAGCTCAGCACAACATAGTTGATATCGATATTGAAAGGACAAAATATTTTTTACACTGTTTGGAAAACTAAAAAAATGAGAGCAGGCGTTGGAAGCTCCACTTTATTAAAAGCAAAAACTTTTGCATTAACTTTATCATCATCTTCCAAGTAGGATAAAAGCAGACGCAGACATTCACAGGCGGAAGAAAAGATACATAAAATACGAGCTAACTATTAGTGCATCATTCTTAAACTTCATAATCAAATATAACAATTGGCAAGTGATCTACGATTTCAATAATTACGTCATGTCTCTTTGGTTTGATGGTGTTTCGGTTCATTTTAATATTGTAATTAACTCAGATTACAATAAAACAAATAAAAGTGAAACAAAAGAAAATTTTATATTTCCCGGGGAGGGTTCTTTTTAATGTACCGATGGAGCGTCGATCTTATACTCCGTTGACGTACTGACTAAGACAACGGGTCTTTTGTTGTTTATAAGAGGTGGATTGCTTGGAAGATAACTCAAACTTCTCTCAGCAGCTTCTCTCAAACAAATCACAAGTGCGACTACAATCTCTTTACGCATGTGTATTCTTAGCTAAGGCTTCCGAACTTGTGAAATGGATGATTTCCTCTACGTTTATAGGCTAAAAGAGAGAGTTAATGGTCTTTAATTGTGAATTAAGTAGCCATTAAGTAGGAGATAATGGGGAGCGATTATTCCCTTTGAAAATAGCTCTCAAAACGGCTATTTGGCGAACTTCGCGAGCTTAGTGAAATTCACTAAAGACGTGGGTGAGGGTCGCTATGGACATGGGCGAGTCTTCTTCGGAAGTGGATGACTTGGTCCACTTAAGTTGACGTGGGTGGAGTTCACTGGCTGGCGAACTTCTCCGATGAGTTTGAATTTGACACAGAGTTCGACTCTAGACTCAACCAATTAATGAACTGTTTGGTGAGGTTCGCTCTTGTTGTCAGGTGACCTTCGCTGCAGCTTATTGTGTGCTTAATTTTGGACCCATTTAAAGTGTTTAGCACATGGACATTCACTTCTTAGATCCAAGCTGATCATCGGTCTAAATAAAAATATATTTTGACCGTCTACAAGACCGCCCAAAGTTTTCAAGATCCTGCATTTCAATTTGTAGCTAGATTAAAATATTTTGGGTAAATGGCCAGATGTGTAATGTTGAATGTAGCTTGAGTTGTCTTGTTTGGATTGAAACTTGTCTTCATTCGCCCACTTAATCGTCAGAGGTGTACTGTTTGAACATACCTTTCTTGGTTGTAAACTTGTATCGAAGGGTGGATGATGATTGTACTTTTCCAAATCCATGTTTGGACGAAGTTTATCTTTTTCTGCTGATGAGACAATGTTGGCAAATTAGCGAAGTTCCACTGATTCTTGGTACGAGCGAAGGTCGCTCAATTTTGGGCTGCTGGGTAAAGTTTGTTGATTGACGACATTCGCTAGCTGGCAAGACTCAATTTGCTTTGACCATGTTGGCAAAGCTCGTCAGTTGGCAACGTTCGCTGGTTGGCGAAGTTTGTTGAGATTCACCTCTGGATTTGCATCATGATTTGCGGACGAAATCTCTTGATTGAAAGTCTCACAAGATCCGCTGTGGATTTGACCGAGTTTTAGGCTAAGACTTAGTCTCTTTATCCGGTCCAATCAAATCTTAATAAGATGTGATTTTCTTGAGAGTTAGGATTTTAAAAGAGGTTATAAATAGTAGTCATCCTCTTCCATTCTCACGGCCTTCATCTTCATCTTCTTTTTCCTCTCCATGTCTAAGCCATCATCGCCTAGATCGAAGATGCACCTCGACAGAGGAGCAGAGATCAAAAGGCTTCAACAGGAGCTAGCTCAAATAAAGGGCAATCAAGCGGATGAAAAAGAGATGCTTGATGAGATCGTCAAGAATCAATCAATAGCTTGGGGCGAGCTGAATCGCGATAGAGACACATGAAGCTTAGAGCGCCGAGCTCTATATAAGAGTGTTCGACGACTGAAGTGGCACTTGAAGAAGGATCATTGGATCTCCACGAGCGAGCACTCCGACAGTAACTAGGTGTCACGAACGTGAACCTAGATCGTAATTAGACATTGTGTGGCTAACTCAAGCCTGACGTTAAATTTTAGTTGCAAGAAGTACTTCTTACTGTTGATATGTTTCAGTCCCGTGCAAGCGGGGACTTCTTATTCAACAGCTTTCTCTCATCCCCTGGCATAGAGTCTAGGGAGGAGTAAGTTGGAGCTATTTTCCCTTGTTGTGGGAAAATCCTTGTTTTCTCAATCTTGTGAGATCGGAGTATGGGCTATAGCTTGGTGCAGCTCGTATATGCTCTTCTGTCGTCACATTACCCATATTTTAGAAATATAGGACAGTAGTAAATAGCAATAAGTACACATCATCCTTATAATTGGATAGTCAGAGTGTCGCCTTCTTGTAGTAAAGTCTTCGATCAATAAAAATGAACTTTTCTTGAATATTGAAATTGTCCATCTTCTGTATAATTGATCTGTGCATACTTTACTTCTGTAGCGAGCTTTGAACTCTACATGACTTGATCTATATATTGAGTCACTGTGTTGGAAGCGAAGCTCAGGCTTTCTTGTGTTGGCGAGAATCAGTTTGAAATTCGCCAAATGAAGTCTCAAATAAATCGAGTTGAAGTTTACTCAATTTGGAGACTTAGTGAAATCTGCTAAGTCATTTTGGCGAGGTTCATTATATCAGGTCTCAAACAAATTGAGTTGTGATTTTTCTCAACTTGAAGACTTAGTAAAATTCACTTGTAATGCTCTGGCGAGGTTCGCCTTAGTGCCCTGTTGAATTGGGGCGATGTTCACTTACTTAAGAAACAGTCATCTGGGGGAGACTCAGTAAGTCGGCTTAGGAGAGACTCAATGAGTTGGTTGGGCGAGGCTCGGCTAGAGGATATAAAACTTAGGTCTTCTATTTGCGTGTCTAGTGAAGTTTATTCGAAGCGAGATTCTTGGCAAAGTTCAAGGCTCGAATCTCTGGCGAAGTTCAGAGCAAAATCTTCGGCGAAGTTCGGTAGCAAAATCTTCAACGATGTTCGGCAGCGAGATATTAGGCAGAGTTCAAGACGAAGAATCTTCAGCGAAGTTCGTGAGCGAAATCTTCGGCAGAGTTTGACAGCGAGATCTTTGGTGAAATTTAAGGCGAAGAATCTTTAATGAAGTTTGAGGCTGGTCTATAAATAGACTGTTTGCCTCCTTCAGTTTGATTTCAAAAACTCTCCACTTTTCTTCAAACCCTACCTTTCTTAAAATCCCCAAAGTTCATCATCTATAGCTCCTCGTCATGCTATCTTCAGGGGAAGAGGCTCCGCTCGAGGAGCTCATCGGTTAAAGGCTGAAGAGGCGTCGATGGAGACGGAAAAGGCTATGGGTAAGCTTCGAACCCATTAATGGTGATCATCAGATCAGCCTAAATCTCGACCTATTAGGCTTTAAACAATGTCTCAAGACATTTGATAACTTGATCAGTCGTTAAAGGCGAGATCTTACAGCCACTTGTGGCCTCGTTGCTGGTAACGAAGCTTTATGAGTAGCCATCAATGGCGCTCAATGTGGTGAGTTTCACTTCTCAGGCGGAGCTCATCGCTGTT
This sequence comes from Asparagus officinalis, assembly GCF_001876935.1. NCBI lineage: Eukaryota > Viridiplantae > Streptophyta > Magnoliopsida > Asparagales > Asparagaceae > Asparagus > Asparagus officinalis. Next base: position 23,008,294 of record NC_033802.1, read on the forward strand.
AGCCTTTTGGGCTTCTGCAGCAGACTTCATTTGAGCAGAGTTTGTTGCTCTGTTTCGAGTGATCTTCACTAGAGTGATGTTCACTAATTTGGGTGACTTTCGCTTGAGTGAGATTAGCCTATTCGAATTGGGTAAAGTTCGCTAACTTAAACATGCGAGTGAATTTCCCTATTTTCGGTTGAAATTCACTTCATCTTTGTCAACACTTAGCGATAAAGATGGTCTTCACTTATGAGCGAGGTTTGCCTCCGCTTCTGAGTATGATGGCTAAATTTGATCTTCGTCTGCTAACTCATTTGTTGTTGTTGTGCAGTTGCTTACTCGAAGGCTCCTGTGGACGATCATAATCATTTCGGTCATGATGGAACTCATAACCCTGAGGTGGCGTATGCTTTTGACGAAAGCGTCCCTCTGTTCTCTAAAGGCAGTAGCCAAGAGAGGATCGAGACCACCCGTTCTGTTAGCAATAGAACTTTATGGGAAATAATCACTGACGCAAAGTTCTCAGTCCTTTAGGAAGATGTATGGGTGAAGCCGCATTTTCTCTTCGGGGATAGTACACCTAGTAGCAATTCTCTTTTCCATTGGGGAGAAGAGTATCGGTATTATGCTCAGGGAGATCATCGATTTGCTTTACCGATGATAGAATGTCAGGTCTCCTTCATGTTCTTGCAGCGTCTTGCCGTGCCCCGACTCATACGCTATAACCTCACCAATTGGGAAGGTAGTGTCAAGATAGGCTCTTTGAAGCATGGAAGTGGCTTTCGTCAAGAAGGGTTCTACGGAGTCAACATCATAGGTCTGCGTCCGGATTTTGTGAATGAGGATGCTCCTGTTAATGAAGTACCTGTTGTCCCTAATATCTTTGGAAATGAGCTCACCAAGACTGAAGCTCAATATCCTAACGGGGAGACCAGGTTCCTTGGTTAGATTAGATCAATGGATATCCAGTAGTAGGCCCGTTTAGTGGACTTGGCTCTCGTCACCTTTGAGGAGAGATTGCGGGTGATGGGCTTTATGCTGCAGTGAGAGCTTCGAAGTACGGTGCTGAGATTTGTGCACTCATATTGTATCGCATCCTAGAGGTTTACAACACTGATAGTAATAACTTCTTCACTCTAGCAGGAGAAATCGGGATTGCTTTGCACGAGATGTTCGAAGTATCTCGTTTGTCCATGGGGGATCGCAAATATGAGGACTGTTTCCTCACTAATGAGGAGATGAACACTTTCTCTCATACTTCTCAAGTTGCGGAGGCATTTCAGAAACTAGTCTGCCACTTCCTCATTTGCTAGAGGACTATTGTGAATGTCGGATATGATAATGGAATTGGAGAACTAGAATAACTAGGTTTATCTTTAAAGAATGTTACATCAGCAGATAATACAAAATTATTTAGTGATGGACAGAAACACTTATAACATTATGTTTTCGGGAGTAGCTAAGAAAAATGTCTTTAACAGGCCGAGAGTCAAACTTTTATTTGTTTGGACTATGATTATGAACAAAGCACAGAGAGCCAAAAATCTTTGGAGGAAGCAAAAAGAGATCATTGTTGGGTATAAAACTTTAAAAGGAATTTTATCTTGCAGAACAGAAGAAGACATTCGATTAATCAAATAACATGCTGTTAGGATAGCTTTATGTTGCCTAGATACGGGTACGGGACACGGCAAATTTGTGTAAAGTAGGGTACGGGGACACGGTTGTATATATATAAAATAATTCACTTTAGATCAATATTGAATTAAATATTTATTACATTTTCATATTTTTTGTTATGTAAAGTGGAGATTATAAATAAGAAACTAAAGGAAAGTGCATGTTGCAGATGTGAATTAAGACGTCAGGATGGTAATGATTTCTTGGAGAATTGAAGACAATAATGTTAAAGAAGACAAGAAAGAGAAGAGGAACATATAGAAAAATAGATCAATTTGTATGTTATATACTTATATTATTATGTAACATTGGCTTGTATAAAAAATAGATCAATTTGTATGTTATATACTTATATTATTATGTAACATTGGCTTGTATAATCAATGACAAATGTAAGTTATGTAACTGATTTTATTATGTAACATTGGCTTGTATAATCAATGACAAATGTAAGTTATGTAACTGATTTGAAGATAATACTAAATTCTAAATTTCATTGTTTTCATCTTGAGCATACAAAAATACAAGCCTACCTCGCAAAACGAGTTAAAAATTACAAGCATACCTTCACAAGTTAGAACTATACCCCAAAATATTACAAGCATCTCTCAAAATATTACAACTATACAAGTATATTTTTTAAAGTTGTAAATATACCTCCTACAACTCACTAGCATATTCCAAAAGTTAAAACTATATTTCTTGCACCAGTTAGAAGACAATCAACATTCGACATTTTCATACTCATTAAATACAATGGTCTCAAGCTCCGGCTCGTCAAGAGAAAGGTTTGCAACTTCTAAAATGTCGGCACCATTGAATGATTCAAATTCATCTCCTCCTATGTCCCACATCTTTGTCTCCCCTTCAGAGTATTCCGAGGATCTCCTAGAAAGAAGACGGATCTCCTCCTATGTCCCACATCTTTGTCTCCCCTTCAGAGTATTCCGAGGATCTCCTAGAAAGAAGACGGAGATTTGTGTAAACATATACCATACTTCCGTTCGTTGTGGAGTCATCTTATTCCTCTTAAGAGAATGAATAAATTTATAAATGCTCTAATTTCTCTCACAACAAGAAGAGGAACAATGATGCCCAATCAACTTTAATGCTAACTCTTGCAATTTTGGTGTAGATGTTTCATAGATAACCTACCAAGATTTTACATCCATTTTCCCCCTATCATCCAAAGAGTCATGATCCGCAAATATACCTTGTGCGGTGGAAAATTTAGCAAATTTCACAGTAACCATTTTCCGCTCCTCGGAGTTAGGAAAATAACTCTTCAAGCATTTAGCTCTTTCATTGGAGATCTCGGGATCCATGTGTGGTGCAACTCGATTCGGAGCTTCAATAAGCCAAGTCGCGCTATAATATCTACAAGATAGAAAAACATTCATAAATAATATCAACTACTATAGTCTAATCAATATAGATTAAAAGTTTATTTGAGGAAAAAAATGCTCACTTTGGGTTTAGTGAATGAGCTAAGCAATGTAATGATGTATTGCTCTTATTCCATCGATCAACAATAATAGTATGTACCACAATGTAAAATGATGAATATGCATCATCCCTCTTGCCTTCTTTTCTATAAATACAATTCTTTACTTTTTCAATCATAGAATCCTACATATCATAAACTAAGTGAAGATTTGACTTGTCGGTGTCGGCAGATCGAACCATATTATAGATTGGCTCGGTAAAAAGATAATATATTCTATTTTATCCCACCAAATATCATCCAAAATTTTATCCTTAACAAATTGAGCCCTCCCAAGATTATCATCTCGATAAAGACTCCAACTCTCACTAATGACCATGTCCATAAGACCACGTTTGATCTTTTTGAATCGTCGCGACATGATAACCTATGAAGCACGGATTCACCCCCGGAGGCAACGAATCAGTGTCTGACTCGAATCGGACACGGATTCGCCCCGATACGTGCACGACACGTGTCGGACACGGCCAAAGCCGTGTCCGACACGGGTCAATGGTCAACTTGGGCGGATACGGTCAAAATGAGGGTGGATACGGGTGGGATTGGTCAAATCCAAAAAACATCGAACAAAATGAGAGAACAAAACCCGTAACCGAAACCCAAAAACCTAAAACGAAACCCTAAAATCACCTCGATCTCGTCTTCTTCTCTCCGCTGGTCCCCTCATTTTACCGCCGTTGGTCCTCATCTTCTCTCAGTGCGTCTTACTCCTCAGAAGTCAGATCTTGTCTTCGATCTCGTCCTCGATCTCCGACGACGCTCGTCCTCGATCTCCGACGCCGACGTCCTCAGATCTCGTCCACAGATCTCAGCCTCAGATCTCATCTTCAGATCTCCGACGTCTCTCTCGCTAGGTAAGATCTCGCTGCTCATTCTCTTCTCTCTCTCTCTCTCTTCGTCTCTCTTGCTCTCTCTCAATACCTCTGTCTCTCTCATTTTCTCTCTCTCAATATCTCTGGTTCTCTTCTCTCTCTCTCTTCGTCTCTCTGGTTTTCTCTCCGTCTCTCTGGTTCTCTCTCAACGTCTGAGATTTCGTCTGGTTTTCTCTCCGTCTCTCTGGTTCTCTCTCAACGTCTGAGATTTCGTTGGCAATTGAGGAAGGGTTAATGGGTTGGTTAACGGGTTGGGTAATGTTGTTAGGAAGCCATTTGGGTACTCAATATCTTCGTCTCTCTCTCTCTCGATATCTTCATCTCTCTGAGTCTATCTCTTCACTTATTTTTTTAATTTTTTTAAAAGACTTTGTTTTTTGTTTATGCAACAAACTGCTACTGCTGAGCAACTGAGAATTTGCTACTGCTGAGCAACTGAGAAAGTCATTTCATTTGGTATTTAATCTTTACATTAGTTATTGTTGTCTGAACATTTGTGTGTTTGATTGCTGAACTTATATAAATGTGTTGTTGATATTCACATACGATTAAATTGGTCTGTTAGATAATTAGCATTAGTTAAAAGGAAAAGACATAATTCTTTTTGTGCATAATTATAAAGATAAATATTGTCTTTCTTGAAGGTAAGTAGTTGTTAACTATACATGTGTCTTTTTAAATAGATAAACTTATATATTGTGAATTGTGATGCAAAATTTGAAGTTATATGCATGAACATGGTCATTGAGATCATTATCACTCAACTATTATTACAATATGAATATACATATTTAATGAATATATTATGGACATTTATTTTGGCAGATGTGTTGGAAAATTTGATTGATCCTTCATCCCTGCTTGTTGCTACTTTACTCTCAAGTATAATCTGTAAAACGAAAAACAAAGTCAGTGAGCAACAACTTATTAATTAGTATAATTAGAAAAAAAGCTTAAAATAGTAATTAGCATGCTAACTAATAAATATTTCTTGCATTGTAATTCATATTATGTTCCATATATGTTATGGTTTAATATTTAATTAGTACTTGTTGTTGTTTATAGCAATGGAAGCAGAAGGTAGTTCTGGTGCACAGTCTGTTCAAGATGATCACACTCCTTTGTGGAAGTATGTCACGAGGTTGGAGAAGATGGGTAAAGGAGGGGGAATTGGCAGTGGATGTGTAGTTACTGTCATGAAGTATTTACATCCTCTTACTCAAGGGTCAAAGCTCATCTAATGCGGACTAGTGGCCAAGGAATTAAAGTGTGCAAAGGTGTTAAGCAGCACAATATGATAGACATGCAAGCTGATATGGATCAAGCAGAAGCAAGGGTGATGGCTTCTATGCCTAGGACAGTGACGTTGCCAGGTTCTTCAGCATCAAGTGCAGCAGCAGGAAGTCAATGCATGCATTCTCGTCTAAGTGAGCCAAAGAGGAGGGGAGTCACCACTGTTGAACAGGCCTTCAATACAGGGGCAAGAGATGAATTGGATTCAATGATTGCAAGGATGTTCTATACTGGTGGGCTGTCATTTAATTTGGCAAGAAATCCTTATTTCTCCAAGATGATCACATATGCCGCAAGCAATTCAATTGTCGGTTACAAGCCTCCGGGTTATAATTCTTTGAGAACCACTCTTTTGCAACGTGAGAAGGCTCACGTAGAGAGGTTGTTGGAGCCCATCAGGGGCACATGGAAGCAAAAGGAGGTCTCTATTTGTAGTGATGGCTGGGCAGATGCACAGAGGAGGCCACTGATAAATTTTATTGCGGTCTCAGACAATGGGCCAATGTTCTTGCACTGCGTGAATGCTGATGCCGAGGGAGAGCAGAAGAATAAATATTTTATTGTAAAGAAGCTTGAAGCTTGCATTAGAGAGGTGGGGCCTCAAAATGTGATCCAAATCATTACTGGTAATGCTTCAGCATGCAAGGCCGCAGGGGCAGTTGTGGAGGGAAAATTTTCACACATCTTCTGGACTCCATGTGTTGTTCACACCCTCAATCTTGCCCTTAAGAATATTTATGATGCAAAGAATACAGAGGCTAATGCAATTTCTTATGCAGAGTACAGCTGGATTACAGATGTATATGATGATGCTTTGATGATTAAGAACTTCATCATGAATCACTCAATGAGGCTGGCTATGTTCAATGAGCATTCGAAAATGAAGCTTCTTTCAATTGCTGATACTCGATTTACTTCATGGATCATCATGCTAAAGAGGTTCACGGTGATCAAGAGAAGCCTCCAAGATATGGTTCTTAGCGACCGTTGGAGCTCGTACAGAGATGATGATGTGGGAAAAGCACAGTTTGTTAAGGAGAAAGTACTTGATGATTTGTGGTGGGATAGGGTGGATTATATTATTGCTTTCACTGCTCCTATATATGATATGATTCGGCTCACCGATACCGACAAGCCCAGCCTTCATTTGGTATATGATATGTGGGATACAATGATTGAGAAGGTGAATGTTGTTATTTATAGACATGAGAGCAAAAGAGAAAATGATCCCTCCGCATTTTATGATGTCGTACACAAAATCTTGGAGGATAGATGGAATAAGAGCAACACGCCACTTCAGTGCTTGGCGCACTCTTTGAATCCAATGTAATAATTTAGATTATGTTATCAATTCATTATTTTTGAAGTGATTATTTTTATTAATAATGTCTAATTCAATGTTAAACTTTATTAGATATTATCACGAGACATGGCTGAATGAGAATATCCATCGGCAAGCACCCCACCAGGATGAGGAGATCTCTTCGAAAAGGTCCAAGTGTCTGAGGAGATATTATCCTAATGCCGATGAACGGAGGACGGTTAACTTGGAATTTGCAAGATTCTCGGCTGCTCTTGACATTTTTAGGGATCCAGATTCTCTTGCCGATAGAGGATTGATGAATCCAACATCATGTGGGTGCTCTATGGATCCTCAACTCCAAATCTTCAAGCATTGGCCTTAAAGCTTCTAGGCCAACCCTGCTCATCCTCTTGGTGCGAAAGGAATTGGAGTACATACTCATTCATTCACTCTTTGAAGAGGAACAAGATGACACCGGAAAGGGCAGAAGATCTTGTGTATGTGCATAGCAATCTTCGTTTGCTTTCTCGGTCATCCCAAGAATATCAAGAAGGAGAATCAAAGCTGTGGGATATTGGTGGAGATGCATTCGACTCATTTCAGGGTGCCGGTATTCTTGATGTCGCCACATTGTCTCTTGATGAACCCACCATGGAGGCTATATTGTTTGCTGATGATGAAGGCAATGAAGAAGTCATCGGACTAACTTCCACTTTATCTTGATGTATTTTTTGTTTACAAACTTGTTATTTTGTGATAGAATGAGTAGAGTATGTATTCTAATTTCTTTCTGTTTACAAACTTGAAACTTGTTATTTTGTGATAGAATGAGTATGTACTCTAATTTCTTTTTTTTTACAAATTTGTTATTTTGTGATAGATTCATAATTTAGATTGTTAGTTGAATTTTATAAAATTTTCTATATATAATAATAATTTGAAAAAAAATTCCTCGTCGTATCCCCGTATCTTGTTTTTTTGGATTTCGCCGTATCCCGTATCCGTGTCGCATCCGTATCCCGTATCCGTATCCGTGCATCATAGATGATAACAACCGAAGCAAAACGAGTTTCAGCTATAGCAAGCATTTTAAACTTCACATGTTCAATGAACATTGACAATCTCAAGGAATGATTCAATATGAAGTTTCTTATAACAACAACATCATCGCTAACTTCGGTGATCCAACTACATTCCTCATACACTACCTCATTTCTTTCGGTATTTTTTGCCCCACAAATATTTTTTAAGGCAAGATTGAGTGTGTGGACAACACATGGAGTCCAAAAAAAAATGAGAATGTCTTCCTTGCACAATGCCTCCCGTAGATTTACAAACAGGTGCATTATCGGTTACGACTTGTACAACATTATGAGGACCAACCTCTTCAATGGCTTTCAAGAGAATATCAGCTATATAATCCATATTCTTAGTCCTCCCCTCCGCATTGACGGAATGCAAGAACATCGTTCATCTTCGGTCACCGTCATCACATTAATGAGAGGTCTTCTTTGTGAGTCGGACTACCCATAGTTAACAATAGAAAAAAGTTTTAAATGTGAATTCTATCGATTTGACCTATTTTAAAGGTGTGTTTCATGGAGAGAGAAAAAACCCTCATAGAAGATATAAGGGTTTTTCTTCCTAGAAACCACATTTAAAATAGGTAAGTATAAAAAAAATCCTTTTGAGTTTCAATTTATATATAAACCATCATTAAAGTGGGGGCTTGTTTCAATCAACCACCTCCCAATCAAATTTTTACAAAAAAACAAAAATTGGTTTAAAAAAATTCAAGTTCAATATACATGAGTGGTATCCTAACAAGACCTAAACATTAAAAACATAGTCATGTGCCTTGAATATGTGTTTTCAAGGGTAATTTTGAGTTTTTAGTTTAAAATTTGACTGAGAGGTGGCTAATTGCAACAAAAATACACTTTAAAGATGGTTTCTGTATAAATTAAAATCGAAAAATGGGTTCCGTATAATTATTCTATTATCTAGGGAAAACCCCAAAATGTAATTTCCAAGCACAAATGTATAATAACTCCAACGACCGCAATTGGATTTGCTGTTGAATGCAGCGTGGCCACACAGCAACATAACCCACGTTATGCGCAGAAGATAGGGGCGAACCAACCAGCCACCAATTGGCCAATAAAAGATTGCATATCTATTGGATCCCAAAAAAAAAAAAAAAAACAAAAATAAGAAAAAAAAAACATTACCTGGAATGCTTTGATGAGAGTGAGATCCAGCAACTGCGGATTATTAACCCCAACAGCAGCAGCGGACTCAAACAACCCCAACCCATTGAACGACTCCCTCACCGTCCGATTCATCAGCTTACGATTCGTGACGAGCTCAGTGGGCCAAGTAAGCCTGACGCAGTTGAAGCCCATTGACTTCACCCTCCCGCCCAGTTGCCGCACGCCAGCTTCACCCGGTGGCCTGAGCCGTCGACGATCCATCGATGGCTTGTTGATAGAGGAAAGTTTGGTATTGAGTGTGTGTCGGGGATTGTGTTGAGGAGGAGGAGGAGGATGAAGAGGATGGCAGGGGGCATGGTTGGTTGAGACTTCTGAGTTGGGTGTTTGCCGTTTGGGTTGTTGGTTTGTTGGGAGATGAGACTTGAGAGTGTAAAGAAAAGGGGAAAGTGCCGTCTAAATGTTGGATGACTGACAGCGAGGGAGGGAATGTGACACCTATGAGCGTGCAATGCTTCTTTATCTACAACTGCTCATCAAAAAAAAAAAAAATTTTGCTCGACCTTGTGAGTTATCTTAATTGTTTGTGAAATGGAAAACCGGCACCAAAGATAATATTATCTAATATTTGAAATTTAAAAGAAAAAAAAATATTATTCTTAAATCTACCACGGGAATGTTAATCAGTATTTGGTATATGAAGTCATTTACAAGGTTAGAGTATGTTTGGCCTTATAAGCAAGTATCTCGTAAAACTTACTTTTTTCTAACTTATTAATAGGGAAAGGCGAAAAGACCAATTTGGTACTTGTAGTGGGCCTTCATTATCAAATGAGTCCCTCTATTTTTTTATCCCTTTAACTTAGTCCTTATATTCCACCTTAGTTACAAGTTAAATCCTTCTTTAACATCCGTTAAATTTTGAATGTTAATTTTTCATTTATAACAACATTACCCTCAATGAAAGGTCCCCGTACTTTTTACTTTAGAAAGCACTTTTGAATTTATTTAAAACCGATGCATGATTGATCAAGTTTTTTCTGCAATGAATTTTGGAGGAATATCTATTTTAAAGTTTTTCTTGCAACTCTATATATGTTTCTGCATATTTATCTATGGACCTACACGAGCATAATTTTATTTGATCTTCGATTATATATTTCAGAGCATTCTATGATGTTATGCCAGGTGTCGGTAGTTTACGAATGCACCCCCTTGATAGCCAAACATTTTCTTGTTCATGTAAAACCTTATTCCAAAAACGTTTGTTTGATGTGCTTGCTACACAGCGAAAATTTAGTCCACGTGAAATTGGATGCAAACTGGACTGTTACCTGTATTAATTGATCATAATATCCACCGCATTGCATTGACCGATTAAAATCAAAAGATCAAAATAATGATTTTTTTAACCACAAGTCGAATGCCCAACCCGCATCAAAGAATCTCTGCCTGATTGAAATTATAATGTGACCAAGTTGAAGGCAAAATCGCCATTTTTGAACAGTGAAGCTTGAGTTGAGGGTTGATGGTCGTGAATAATGACATGGAAAAGACTATTAATTTCAATCTAATAGTTTAGTGGGTTTCCTAATGTCTAACCGATTTTGAACTTTGCTATCTTGAATTTTATGTTTTCCCAAAAAACACCCCAAACTCTTACCACTTTTAACACTAACATCTTCCGTTACATTACCACTAAGAATTTCCCGTGGACTATAAATACTATTTCACAGGGGAATTTTTGCTACAATTCACTGTCAAATTTAAGTCATTTGTGCTTTGGAAAAGTGAGGAGATGAATTAATTATTTTAATTTCAATTGTTTTATAGTTAAATAGCGAAAGAAGAAAGAAAAGAATTCAATGATTAGGTGTATAAAACACCAAAAATTATCAAGCGAAAATCATCTAATGTGTCTTTCAGCATTTTTTAAGGGAAATGATTGGTAAGGGTATTATTGTCCTTTCAAGTTTTATTTAATGGAATGATTATGGAGAGTTAAAATAAGACTAATTTTACATTTAACAAGGAGTACAATGACTAAATAGAGAAAAAAAGAAAGTGAAATGACCAATTTGAGTACGAGATCCAAGTATAGGGATCAAGTTGTCCTTTTAGCCATGGAGAAAAATATAAGTGTGGATCTACCAAACTTTTCTTTCTTCTTGTTTTTTTGGACCCATAAGAAGATTTACTTATTGATATTAAAAGACTATTTTGCCCTCTAACATGGTAAAACTTACTTATTTATTTATGATCAAATTATAAGTAATCAAAAGTAAGTTAGGATCTTACAACTTATTTTTTTGGCAATTATAAGAAGATTTACTTATTGTTATTAAAAAACTATTTTTCCCTCTAACAAAATAAGTAACACAAATTAAAAGTAACTTAATAAATTTTCTTTATACTTCATTCAGGAATCGAACCCGATCATGGAAGCCATATTTGGAACTTCTCAACAGTCCGAGTCAACTTGATAAGGTTTCTTAAATAAGTATTAGCCGAACAATGCGCATATTTGGTTTTATAGTTTAGATTGGCCTTGACTATGCTCTCTAACTTTTAGTCCGTCTTAAATCAATTTTTTAATTGAGATATGACCTTAAATCTTTTCTTTTATATATACATTTTTTGTAAAGGCTAGTTTGTATTATGTGCAGAAGCCTCTTATATAACACTGTGCTTGGGGGGGTTTTGGAGAAGGGAAATAAAGATAAAATAGGAAAAGAGAAGATTAAGAAAAAGGGGGAAAATATAATATCTTTGTAGGCGTCTAAAAATATTTATAGGTGTCCGCACGTAACTCGAGACGACGAGAATACGATGAATATCACCATCCGAGTCAAGAAGGATTATCCAGTTGGCCGTTGCGAACGTCAGTCAGCATGCGCACGTTAGTTAGCACGTGCACGTCAGTCAGCACGCCCGTGTTGGTCAACTCAAAGTGATCGAACGTGCACGTCAGTCAGCCCGCGCGCGACAGTCAGCTCCAAGTGCCTACCATCCTTGTCGGTCAGCTCCAAGTGCCATAAAGAAGCTAAACGAGCGTATGAAGCAAGTTAACGAAACGTACAAGTCAACAGGACGACCAAATACGCAAAATGGCAGAAAATACAAGTCCCGGAAAATCGAAAAAAACACCAAGGAGTTCAGCTGAGGTGGCGGTCAGCTCCGACCCCCAGCTCCGACCCGCGCTAGCGCGAGTCAGACTTGGCTGACCCGCACCCCTATGGTTCAGCACAGTCCGTCTCGCACCTAGAACTGCCTATAACCTCCAAAACGTATTTTTAGGATGTTTCGATCGGTTTCTTCTGTTCTAGAGGTTCCTAACTGCCTAGATATCATCTATAAATGTGGTTAGGCCGTTATTGACTGAAGATAAGGCTAAATCATTCATTCTTATCCAAATATCCCCCAACCGAAGCCTATAAATACGGGCCTAGGGGCTCATTTCACAGCAGTGGAATTTTATCAAGAGGGGAGGTGCTGCCGGATTGAGGAGTCAAAGGAGCACGAATTTACAGCGGAGGTAAGTCAGATCCCGGCGAACTTCAGCATAAAGAGGAAGGCTTTCGAATGATCTGAACTCGAATTTTCCCCCGTCCATTCCTTGAGATTAGGCTTAGTCTTAATCTCGAGAAGAGCTACTGATTTCTTTTGGTCGATTTCAGTGCTTCAAGTGAATACTTCCTTAGTGAAGTAGGAGCTTTGTCAATTTTCCGACAACCGGATCTGATCCGTAGGCGGTCCACGGATATCGACGTCCCCGACACAGGTAAATATCCCACGCAAAACAGAGACTAATAAATAGGATCTGTGTGTAGTTTGACAAGAGTTGTAATTTTTATTTTTATTGTGTAAGGAGACCTTATAAAAATATCGACTTTTCTCTTTATTTGAGTTTATTATAACGACTGAAGTGGTAATAGATTCGAGGCAATAAAAACATCAACTTTTGACCCAAACACGTTGGCGACCACAGTGGGAGCCAACAGCCTTTCTGCGAAGGATGATGTGTTGCAACATCGGATCCAGATCCCGGTTGACGTAGAGCTCGAGTACGAGTTTGACCAGGCCAAGTTCAAGGAATATCTGTCGTCCTCCTCCTCTAGATCCTTTGCTTCTCGCAAGCGCAGGAAGATCAACGCCCCCGTTGCTGCTGCAATCATGCCTTGCAACGCCCCTCCGGCCTCCAATGTGGCCGGATCTGTAAATCTAGACTCCGCCTCAATCAAGGAGATAGCCGCTGAAGCCGCGCCAATCCTATCGAAGAGAGCACGTCAAAGGCAACGTCAACGCCTCGCGTGCCAACTCGCTAAGGCTTTGGAGCTAGTGGACGAGATCTATTACAGGACGGATCTAAAATTCAGGGAGCACTAAGCGCCCCAACAGTGAGCAAACGCCCTCTTCTCCAAATCATCAACAAGTGAATGGATCCAAGTCAAACGGATCTGTTCAACTCTTGAGGAGTTAATCCAGAAGCGTTGCGCACTGCTTGCGCACGCGCAAATTCTTGTGCAAAAGGAACAAAAGATGCAGAAGAAGGACATAGCCAAAAAACAACCAAGACTGCATCAAACTTGGAGGCCAAAGTATGAGACGACGGCCAAAAAGATCAAAAAACACGGGTCACTTTAATCTGACCCTCCCGGTCGCGGGTCACTTCAATCTGACCCTCCCGATCGCAGGTCACTTCAATCTGACCCTCCTAGCTGCGGGTCACTTCAATCTGACCCTTCAAGCCACGGGTCACTCAAATCTGACCCGCGCCAAGACCAAGACAAAAAACGTTCTGTACCTGTTTCTCCGATTCCATCGAGTTTCGTACCTCCGGTGAAGCCTCACGACAACGTGGATTTGACCCACTTTAAGATGAAGATCACAGATTGTCTCGGTCCTTCGCATGTGGGTCGAGGTAAAGTCCCGGTTAAAGAAAGCTTAGGCCCGTTGAATGAATCCCAACTAGTTTATCAGGCTGGGGGTCGAAATCGTTCTCCTAAGTAGTGGAAGAGACCGCATGGTGGGAAAATCCCTATAACTGATCGCGTTGGATTACGTGTCGAAGTCCAGGAGCCTGTTGAGATCCTACGCTCATGAAAACGTAGCCTCAAACATGTGACTCCTGAAGATGCTGACAAAGCTTTGAATTCCCAGAGGAAAGCGTACTCGTCTGACGATGATGTTATACCTGGGGGGTCGTGCCAACACATGATGGGTTGCTCCGGTCATCAGACTGATGAATTGTACTATCGGGCTGGGGGTAAGAACAAGTCTTGGAAAAGGAGTAACCGAGAAGTGGACTCTCATTGCCCGTGTGCCGAAATAATCAGGGTAGTGTTATCAGCATGTAGCTGCCCCAAGACCACTCCGCAGAAGGTCTCGGTATTTGAGAGGATCTTTAACGGAATGACTAAGTCCAAGCCAAAGCGTTTCCGCAAGAAACGATTGGTCGTTCAAGGTGACGAACTTCCAGAAGTCACAATTAACATGGATGATAAAGGAAAGTCGGCTTAACCTTCTAGTTCTGACCCCCTCGTATCACATCGTCTAACTCGGCTATGCACAGGGACTACTAGACGTAGGGATTATCAAAGAATACAGAGGGGATTATCCTCGGATGACGAAACATCAGATGCCAACTCCGCAGTCGCTTCTGACAAAACGGTATCCAGTCCGGGACAATCCTGCAAAGTGTTTATGATTAACACCGAGCAAGTGGCCAAAATCATCGAGGATGCCTTGGCTAAGCAAAAAGAGAAATTAACACCGAGCAAGTGGCCAAAATCATCGAGGATGCCTTGGCTAAGCAAAAAGAGAACTTCAAGTTCAAAATGGAAATGATAATGCTGCGGATGAGGGAAGAGCATGACCAACAGATCCGAGCCTTGTCGAATCAGATAGGTGAATCCAGTTGTCGCAACAATGTTAGTCAAACAGCTAGCAATTCAGATGTGGATGAATACCTTAATGCTGATAACCCTCTCGTTTGACAGAACGCTGGGGGTCGCCCCACTAAAGATAACGACGCTGGAGGTGGTCCCACCGAAGATGATAATACCGGGGGTGGCCGCGTTGTTCCTCTCAAAAATCATCCAAAGCATGATACAGACGAGGATGAGAAGATAAAAGATCTCAAGAGAAAAATCAACGCTCTGATGTCTATTCGAGAGGTGAAGAAAATCGGTATTCCGTGTCCTTACCCAAGAGAGTGGGACTCAATAGCATACCTGGTGAAGTTCAACCTGATCTACTTCACGTCGTTCGATGGGAATGGTTCGCCTACTGAGCATCTAATTTACTTTAAGTCTCACTTAGGTGTGATTTCTGGGAATAAATCCCTGATGGTTCAGTCATTCGTTAGCACCCTTCGCGGGCCCGCCTTCGATTGGTACCGCCGTCTCAAGCCTGGAAGCATTAACAGCTGGGATGACCTGGAGAACCTGTTCCTCTTCTTTGATGATGACGCCGAGGTGTCAATCAGGACACTCTTCGATGAGAAATAGGAATAAGCCGAGACGGTCGACGACTTCGTCAAGCGCTTTCGAAATAAGGTGATGAACCACCGAGATCCGATCACAGAGGACTTTATCCTCCAAACATGCCACAACAACCTCTCTTTGGACATGTTAGAAGTTATGAGAGTAGCACCATCCAACACCTGGAAAGAGTTAAAAGTATGCGGAGAGCAGGCCGAGCACTTTCTCAGAATGAAGAAAGCCGAGAGAAGCCAATTGACGGCTAACCCTCCAAATTCAAACCTCGCCTCCCACGGTAAAGGGAAGGCCCCTGCAACTGTGGTAGATACTAATCAGACGTCACAGCAGCAATCTTGAAGACATCAAAAGACTTTGGTTCCGAGACTCCAAAAAGAGTACTCCTTCAAGGATGAAGACGTTCCAGCCATTTTCGAATCCCTCCTTGAGAACAACAAGATTAAGCTACCACCTATCGCAAATCAGGAGGAAGCTAACAATACTACGGATCCAAAGTACTGTGCGTACCACAGGAGGATCCTTCATCCTACCAAGACTTGCTTTGCTCTCAAAAATAGCATCCAAACCTTGGTTGAAGACGGCGTCATAACGCTAGGATAAGCCAAATAAGAACGACAAGACTCCGACAAGTATAAGAGTATGAACTGCTCCTTCTGACACTCCGAAGAGTATATGAGTATAAACTGCTTCTCAATCCTCCAACAGGTGCAAGAGTATAAACTGCTCCTTCTGATACTCTGAAGAGTATACGAGTATAAACTGCTTCTCAATACTCTAACATGTATATGAGTCTAAACTGTTTCCTTTCTTTCACGGTAAGTTCCTGGAGAGTGTCATGCCTGGTATTCTTAAGGATAACCCGATCATCCCACTAAGTACAATGTTAGACCTGGTTTCACGAAGGAAGCTGGGGGTGGATGATTCATGTAAAGGGAACTTCCCAAAAGGATTCTATATAGTGTATTCTTAGGGATAACCCGGTCACTACAAGAAGGTAATGAATAAGAAACTCCCACTCAAACTCCTGCTACGTCTATGTACTCAACACTCCCATTGTTAGAGTCTGGACATAGTATTCAGAATTTTAATCTCTTGATTATTGACAATTGTCTAACCCCTCCATGTTAAGTATTTGTTACTTAACTGTAATTCGTACTCACACTCTCACTGTTCACTTGGTCAAACCTTCCTATAGTTAGAACCACAACTAAAACCCCCTCTCGATTCCTTCAATGAACGAGAGGTCCACAAATCGAGAGATCAAACTTTCCTATAGTTAGGATCGTCTCAAACTTTCCACTTGGTCAAACCTTCCTACAGTTAGGACCACAAAACTAAAATCCCCTCTCGATTCCTTCCATAAACGAGAGGTTCACTTTTAAATCGAGCGATCAAACCTTCCTACAGTTAGGATCGTCTCAAACCTCCTACTCGGTCAAACCTTCCTACAGTTGGGCCAAACCCACAATTCACTCTCGATAAACGAGAAACCCACATTTAGTTCGATAATCAAACCTTCCGACAGTTAGGATTACCCGAATATTTTCGATTATTAGAGTGGAGATCTCACTCTTAGTTTCACCTTCCCGGATTCTTGAAGTGGAGATCTCACTTTGAGTTTTCTTTGCAACTGGAGATAGAATATAAAATTCTTCCTCTTCAGTTTTGAGAGATAGAATATAAAATTCTTCCTCTCCCGCATCGGGTTTGTCTTTACCCCAAAAGAAGACCTGGAGATAGAATATAAAATTCTTCCTCTCCAGCATCGGGTTCGTCTTTGCCCCAAGAGAAGACACCATCCTTCAACTCCAAAATCCATGCTTCACACGCATGGAGAATTTTATCCCGAAGCCTAAGTAGGGATAAGTCAGCGCCTAACACGCATTGCCGGTTAGTCTTTTGCCGTAAAAAGGATAAAAGCCCACATATTCGATATTGTGGTAGACCGTTATTAATAACTCTAGAATCTATGCCTTACACGTGGGGAATTTTATCCTGAATCCTAAGTAGGGATAAGTCAACGCCTAACACGCGTTACCGGTTTAGTCTTTCACCAATTAAGGAAGACACCAGAATCCAAATCTGGGAAATTTTGTCCCGAAGCCTAAGTAGGGATAAGTCAGCGCCTAACACGTATTGCCGATTAGTCTTTGATAGTAAAAAGAACAAAAACCCATATATTCAACATTGTGATATGTTGTTACTAATAACACCATAATCTGTGCTTCATAAGCATAGGGAATTTTATTCCAAATCCTAAGGTTGGATAAGTCAACGTCTAACACGCGTTACCGGTTTAGTCTTTCGCCGAGTGAAAAAGACACCAGAATCCAAGTCTGGGGAATTTTATCCTGAAGCCTAAGTAGGGATAAGTCAGCGCCTAACATGCGTTGCCGGTTAGTCCTTGACCGTAAAAAGGACAAAAGCCCACATATTTAACATTGTTGCAGGTTGTCATTAATAACGCCATAATCCATGTCTTACACGCATGGGGAATTTTATCCCGATTTCTAAGTAGGGATAAGTCAGCACCTAACACGCGTTGTCGGTTTAGTCTTTCATCGATTGAAGAAGACACCAGAATCCAAGTTTGGGGACTTTTATCCTGAATCCTAAGAAGGGATAAGTCAGCGCCTAGCATACGTTGCCGAGTAGTCTATTCCCATAAGAAAGATGAAGTCTACGTATTCAATATCGAGAACTAAGAGAGATAACTCTCTTAGCACAACTTCACATGCGGAACAGACTTAAAAAATCCGCATGCAAGCCCGATTCAACCGGTAATCGGTAAAGGCACGACAAATCCGTTGAAGGCTGAGGATTTGCCAAAAATCCTAAGTCTACGCCTAATACACATTGCTGTTTAGTCTTTTCACAGGAGAAAGATGAAGTCTACGTATTTAATATCGTAGCACTAAAAGAGTTAACTCCTTTAGCATAACGTTACGTGCAGAATGGATTTAAACAATCTTCATGCTAGCCCGACTCAAACGGTAGTCGGTAAAGGCTAATCAAACCCGTTAATGGCTGAGAATTTGTCAAAAATTCTATAAATACGATAGTCATTGACGCATCAGCTTCATTAGTTGGTCTCGTGACTTGAGCATCCAACATCCTCAGGATGAGATCTATAACTGGAGATAAATCAGCTTTAACAATTGATCCTGCAGCCCCAACAATTGGGACTGCCACGCTCCAACACCTTAAGAGCTTAAACTGTATAGACTCCAGCAAATGTACGAGTATAAACTCTGTTAACGATGGTCAATGTGTTACAGTAAAAGGACAACGCCGGACAACGTGTTACAGTAAAGGTCGACGCCGGTCAACGCATCGATAATTTTGTCAAAATAAGGCTAAGGAAAAATTCCAGGTTAAAGGATGATTCTAGGGAGTTCAATTGCAATTCAGATATGAATTCCCGATGAAGACGATCAGTTCAACGTCAACTTAACAACACGAGCTAAATTCAAATGCTTATACACCAACTCGGCTCAAGATTTCGACAACGGTCAGACGATAAACGTAGTGCTGGAAGAACTTCATCTATTCGACAAAACACTGAATAGACTGAAGGCTGAAGAAGTCAAGAATTGAAGCCATTCACAGGTCGTTCTACGCGATCTCCTCAACAAAATACTAAAGAGATTGAAAACAAGGTCTGTTTTATTCAAAGCATTCCAGACTCCTCTATAAAAGAATGAGTCTGAAAGACTTTGGTGGGGATATCTGTAGGCGTCTAAAAATATCTATAGGTGTCCGCACGTAGCTCGAGACGACGAGAATACGATGAACGTCACCATCCGAGTCAAGAAAGATTATCCAGTTGGCCACTGCGAACGTTAGTCAGCTTGCGCACGTTAGTTAGCACATGCACGTCAGTCAGCACGCGTGGGTTGGTCAACTCAAAGTGACCGAACACACACGTCAGTCAGCCCGTGCGTGACAGTCAGCTCCAAGTGCCTGCTACCCTTGTCGGTTAGCTCCAAGTGCCATAAAGAAGCTAAACGAGCATATGAAGCAAGTTAGCGAAACGTACAAGTCAACAGGACGACTAAATACGTAAAACGGCAGAAAATACAAGTCTCGAAAAATTAGAAAAAGCACCAAGGAGTTCAGCTGAGGCGGTGGACCCGCGTCGACGCGAGACAACGCTGGTCGACCCGCGCCAGTACGGGTCAGACTTGGCTGACCCGCACCCTTGCGGGTCAGCACGTTTCGCGGTCCGTCTCGCGTCCAGAACTGCCTGTAACCTCCAAAACACATTTTTAGGCTGTTTCGATCGGTTTCTTCTGTTCCAGAGATTCCTAACTACCTAGATATCATCTACAAACGTGGTTAGGCTGTTATTGACAGAAGATAAGGCCAAATCACTCATTCTTATTCAAATACCCCCAACCGAAGCCTACAAATACAGGCATAGGGGCTCATTTCACAGCGGTGAAATTTTATCAAGAGGGGAGGTGTTGTCGGATTGAGGAGTCAAAGGAGCACAAATTTACAGCGGAGGCAAGTCAGATCCTGGCGAACTTTAGCATAAATAGGAAGGCTTTCAAAGGATCTGAACCCGTATTTCCCCTCGTCCATTCCTTGAGATTCAGCTTAGTCTTAATCTCGAGAAGAGCTACTGATTTCTTTTGGTCGATTTCAGTGCTTCAAGCAAATACTTCCTTAGTGAAGCAGGAGCTCTGTCAATTTTTCGACAACCGGATCTGATCCGTAGATGGTCCACGGATATCGACGTCCCTGGCACAGACAAAGATCCCACGCAAAACAAAGACTAATAAATAGGATCTGTGTGTAGTTTGACAAGAGTTGTAATTTTTATTTTTATTGTGTAAGTCGATCTTTTAAAAAGATCGACTTTTCTCTTTATTTGAGTTTATTATAACGACTAAAGTTGTAATAGATTCGAGACAATAAAAACATCAACTTTTGACCCAAACAATCTTATTTAGGAGTTTAGTAATAAAAAATAGAGGGAAACTTATTTTATCATGGTTTGGAGAAGGAATGAAAAGTCGCATGATCCTACGCCAAGCAAATCCAGTCTCGGCTAGACAAAGAGAGAGGATTCAAGAAAATAATAAAGGAGAGAAAAGAAAAGGGAAAGAGAGAGGATCTCCAGCCCCGTGGTTAGATAGTCAGCCATGTCATCAGCTAAGTACACATTCTACATGCAAGAGAAGGCAGGTTCTTCTAGCAACTCTCTCTAATCCAACCTTCGATCTCTTGGGTAACCCCGCTCCTTAAACACAGATAGTCTCGTGCTGAGTGCGAGAAGTGTGAGAAGAAAACGCCTATACATCCCCACTTATATTCTATGTCTAAAGCTTCTTTCTTTATACTGTTTTCCTTCCATCTATAATCTAGGTTGACTAAGCTTCAAAGGGACTTTTGGCTGGATGTCATCCTCACCACCGTCTGACTAATGTATTTTTCATATGCAAAAGTGTTTTTCATGAAAACCACCTTAAGTTTACTCAAAGTTAATGTCTAGCACTTTTTCTTTTCTTTAGCTTAAAATCACATTTACTTGCATACATCTTTGCGATGTTACACTAGCTTGTCTTTTTGGCCAAAAAAAAAACATGTGAACTGCCTGTTATACCCTCCGACATAACACGTGATGTGCATATAACCCCACCCCTAACTGGACACTTAACTAGGGTCAAACACCAGCACGTCTTAATCACATGATTCCCCGAATTTTCTCTCGTCTTCCCTCCATTAACTACCTGTGCCCTAATTTTAGTCCTAAATTAGAATAGATTGCGGATATAGAGAGGAACCTTGAGAGAGATAAAAACTAAAATTCTTTTTCCCTTTCCAATCTCTTCCTCTTTCAATCAGTGGTGTGATTACTAAAATTGCTATGGCATCTAAGTTTTCTGGTCAATCTTCTTCATTATCTTATTGCAGGCCCATGGAGGATGTGGGATGCAAATATGATTTGAGGGCTTCAATGTTCACTTCAAAGACGAAGCTAACCTAGACGATTTTTCAGCTGCCATTTCTCAAATCCTTTGATTGGTTTAAAAATTGTGATTATTTCAAGTGGTATCATAGAGAAATTATTAAGAGGCTGAAGGAATTGTTAAACAAAATTATGGCTGAGAATTAAAAAAAAAATCAAGTTAGAAAAAACAGGTTGTGAAAATGGAAATTGAATGCAAGAGGTTGGCATTTGAGAACATGGGCCTGAAGGTTGAAAATCAGAGTAAGAAGAAGAGATGCAAATGAGGTTAAGGAGATGGGAAAATCGTGTCGGGGCCTCAAAAGTAGGAACTCCATGTGACGCAGCCCCTTGTATTTTGGTCCATATGATTCAGCCCCAAAAAGTAGCATTTAATGTTTCAAGCCCCCTCCACGTCAGCAGTACAAAAAAAGAGATTGTATTTTGGAAAAAAAACCCGATATTGCCCCTCCACTTATCTTCCCCAGACGCCTCTGGTTCCCAAAAACATGGAAAGTCACGTCCCATTAATGCGATCTGACTGAAAAATGGAGGGAAATTTCCCGCCTTTTTTTAAACTCTATCATGAGCAATAACTCATGTTAGTCCTAAGTTATTTAATATTAGTTCTAACTTATTTCATATTAGTTTTAACTTATTTCATGTTAGTTCTAATGGCAAGTAAGAGCTAACTTTAAATGGAACTAACATTAATACTTTGGCTACTTGGTCTAGTGGTAAAACTTGGTAATTTGGAGAGGAGGTCAGGAGTTCAAACCCCTAGAGCTACAATATATATCTAAAGGTCTTTGATTGGGCCTTGGGCCTTGGGCTCTTTGTTAGTTCTAACTTATTTTATATTGGTTCTAACTCACTTCATGTTAGTTCTAACTTAACTCACTAGAATTAACGCTTAAATTAGAAATAACACTAGTTGTAATTTAGAACTAACACGACATCATGTAGAACTAACACGAGAGCCACTAGAACTAACATACCACTAGAACTAATACTTATATTAGAAATAACACTAGCTAGAAGTTAGAACTAACATGACATCAACTAGAACTAACACGAGAACCACCAGAACTAACATAGGCTCAACTAGAACTAACATAGCCACTAGAACTAACGTTTATATTAGAACCAACACTAGTTGGAAGTAGAACCAACACGACATCAGATAGAACTAACACGAGAGTCACCAGAACTAACATGGGCTCAACTAGAACTAACAGAACACTAGAACTAACGTTTATATTAGAAATAACACTAGCTGAAAGTAACAACTAACATGACGTCAGCTAGAACTAACACGAGAACAACCAGAACTAACATGGACTTAACTAGAACTAACATAGCCACTAGAACTAATGCCTATATTAGAACCAACACTAGCTGCCTTTTAGAACTAACACGACATCAGATAGAACTAACACGAGAGCCACTAGAACTAACATGGGCTCAACTAGAATTTAGAACTAACACGACATCAGATAGAACTAACACGAGAGCCACTAGAACTAACATGGGCTCAACTAGAACTAACAGACCACTAGAGAACTAACATGGGCTCAACTAGAACTAACAGACCACTAGAACTAACGTTTATATTAGAAATAACACTACCTGGAAGTTAAAACTAACATGACATCAGCTAGAACTAACACGAGAACCACCAGAACTAACATGGGCTCAACTAGAACTAGCATAGCCACTAGAACTAACGTTTATATTATAACCAACACTAGCTGGAAGTGGAACCAACATGACATCAGCTAAAACTAATACGAGAACCACCAGAACTAATAGGAGCTCACCTAGAACTAACATACCACTAGAAATAACGCTTATATTAGAAATAACACTAGCTGGAAGTAAGAACTAACATGACGTTAGCTAGAACTAACACGAGAACAACTAGAACTAATAGGGACTCAACTAGAACTAACATACCACTAGAACTAACGCTTATATTAGAAATAAAACTAGTTGGAAGTAAGAACTAACATGACATCAACTAGAACTAACACGAGAACAACTAGAACTAACAGGGGCTAAACTAGAACTAACATACCACTAGAAATAACGCTTATATTAGAAATAACACTAGATGGAAGTTAGAACTAACATGACATCAGCTAGAACTAACATGAGAACCACTAGAACTAATAGGGGCTCAACTAGAACTAACACATCACTAGAACTAACGTTTATATTAGAAATAACACTAGCTGGAAGTTAGAACTAATATGACATCAGTTAGAACTAACACGAGAATAACTAGAACTAACAGGGGCTCAACTAGAACTAACATACCACTAGAACTAACGCTTATATTAGAAATAACACTAGCTGAAAGTTAGAACTAATATGACATCAGTTAGAACTAACACGAGAACAACTAGAACTAACAGGGGCTCAACTAGAACTAACATACCACTAGAACTAACGCTTATATTAGAAATAACACTAGCTGAAAGTTAGTAGAACTAACATACCACTAGAACTAACGCTTATATTAGAAATAACACTAGCTGAAAGTTAGAACTAACACGCATAATTCTTTTCTATTATTGTTTGATATTGTTGCCTTGCGATCTTAGTTCCAGTAAGCGCTTCGGCCATGTCCACAACAAATTCAAGAAAGAACTAATAATAGAATAGCAATAACAACAATAAAAGAGGAGAGGAATTCACCTCACAGTTCATTTATAATTTTCAGAAACAATTACAAATAAAATGTTTTAAAAAAATTTCCATGACAAAACAATTAATAAAAATTCAATGTAACAAATTAAAACCCAACGTGCTTGATGCACGACGGGTCCAAGCCAATCGAGCATTTAATTAACAACCTAGCTAGCGATTTGATTAAACTAACTAGCTCTTGACGAAGCCGTCGATGAACTTGGCCCGGCATCCCTCAGCCAGGTGATGTCCCCCAGCCAGTCCTCGATCAGGAAGAGGGACGCCTCCTTCTTGTTGATGGGATCGTGCTTCTTGACCCACTCGGCCCTAGGCTTGGGGTCACCGTTGGGCCCCTTGTTGTTGTCCTCGGTATAATAGCAGGTCTGGTGGAAGTCGGCCCCGTTCCAAACGACCCAGCCCTCGGACCTGATTACGTCCCTAATATCTGACTCCATGACTATCGTCCTCACCTTCGCCTTCCACGGCTTCCCCAGGGCCTGATCATTTTCAGTGGCCATGGCAGAAGTGGGAGAGAAGGAGAAGTTGAGAGATAGAGGGAGGGGGGGAGAGAGAGAGAGAGAGAGAGAGAGAGAGAGAGATGAGATTAATGATGGAGAAATTGGAAATAAACAGGGAGGGGCACAGTAACCGAGTTTAGTCCCATCAAATGGGCAAATTCGTAACTTCCACTGGTTTTTTTTTGAAATCCAATACTTTGATGCTTTGTCACAAATACTGTGTGTACTTGGGGCTTATCCACATGGGGCAAAATACAAAGGGCCTCGTCACATGAAGTTTCTATTTTTAGGGTCTAGACACATTTTTTCCTAAGGAGATTTTCATGTTGAAGGTTTTCATTTCATTAATTGACCCTCCTCTTAGCTGAACCCTTAACTAGGGTCAACCACTATCATGTGTTTAAGTTGGAGGGTGTAATCGACTAGTCACATTTTTTTAATCTTTTTGAAAAGCCAATTTGTTTGAGTAAAGGTGGTTGGGAGCATTAAAAAAAGAGAAATGTGGTAATTAAACATCAATATTGAGCAAAATTAACTTCAAAAGAATTAAACGAGGAGTCATATGAGGTGAAAATTGGTTTTCTCTTAATGCGTCTCTTTAGATGAAAGGGAGGGCCTTAGGGAGGATTGGCAGTGAGCCTCATTCCCAACTCAACACAGACTCATTCTAACTCGCTTCTTCAGATCTTATGGTGTCGGGAACATCAGATTCGTGTGGCAAACCATTTCTTATGTTACAGACAATTTGCACCCTTAAACATGGGAATGCAACTGCGTGCATCTTCATTTATAAATTTCTAACTTAACTATATGTTTGTACTTATTAAAAAAATAGAGGTAGTATGACTTTTTTAAGTTAAAATTTTAAATTAAAATGTTGACTTGCAGTTTATCTTTCTCTTTTCGAACACGATGCAACTATACTTTTTCCCTATATTATTGTGAAGCCAAACATACTCAAGTTCCCTTCTATATACAATAATGGTAAAAAGAATTTATTAAGATTCTTTTTCATATATATTGGATCCTAGTTTCGAAATGCTCTCATAAATTTATATTTGGTCCCCAAATCAGTATATTTTTAACTAACATCTCTAAATCTCTTTAGTTGTTTTATGAAAGATTAATCGTGTGATAGACACCCCCTATGTTACCGCCCAATTGTGGATGGACCCAATGTGGCCTTGTTGTTGTAGACAGACCCTAGTGTTTCTTTTTTTTAAACTATTTTACCATCGGCAGATCTATCTGTCTATAAACAATTGAATCTTTTTCTGAGGTTAAATTAATAAAAAAAGACTCGAAGAAACCTATCTACAATTATAGACCTGTAAAGTGTCTATTCGCAATTGGGTGATAGTCCATGTGGTTCT
This sequence comes from Asparagus officinalis, assembly GCF_001876935.1. Taxonomy (NCBI): domain Eukaryota; kingdom Viridiplantae; phylum Streptophyta; class Magnoliopsida; order Asparagales; family Asparagaceae; genus Asparagus; species Asparagus officinalis. Next base: position 23,034,176 of record NC_033802.1, read on the forward strand.
TTAGACTATGTCCTTTTAAAATAACATTCTTTAATAGAGTTTCATCATAATAGACCGTTGTAAGTCTCATTTGGTATACAATAATGATTGGGAATGGAAAGCTAATTCCTAGTTCATATTCATTCATACAAACACAACATGTTTTCCAAGTTTGAAATCTCATTCGCACTTATCATCTATTCCCACATTGTTAGGTCTCATGTTTATGAGCCTACTATCTAATCTAGTTTTGATAATTAACAAATAATTCCTAGCAATGTTTGTCGAGTGTTTATATTTGATTGTTATGTATTCTACACAAGAATCCTCCGTTGGAGGTCGGTTGGAATTGCACGTTCACGATGACATTCAAAGGAGGTTGGTGGAATATTTGGAATGAAGCATTTACGCATTCAAGTCAAGTACAAGTTCAAGCTTCATCTGCAACCAAGATTGAGCTCAAACAAAGATTTCTAAGCTTGAGTATATTGTTTCTAGTTTAGGTCTCATACTTTGTGTGTTTATGCTTAAAGCTCAAATATTATACACATACATATTTTTGGTTTATCGCTTTCAAGTTAAATCAAATAAATATGAAATAAATAGTTACATTTACAAACATACATACTAGTTTCATATTTATCAAATTTGTTTTGCAAAATAATGTGTTTAGCTAGATAAATATGAAACACATGAATATAATTACATATACACATAATCGTTTCATGTTTATACGTGCTTGAAATGATTTCATTAAAATCAAGCTTTGAAATTTTATATCAATGAAATCATGTTTATCGTTTTTATATTTTTGCAAGTTTGTAAAATAGGTCTTTTAAGGATTAAAGACTCAATTATATCTTTTTACATCTTTTGTAAAGTCTATTAATCCATTTAAAAGAAGTTTGAAACTTGTTTGAAATCATTTTGTCAAAATTATTTGTTTATTGAGATTTCATATTTTGGACTATTTTGTAAAATAATAAGTTTTCACAAATGGAAAATGTAATTTAAAAAGTTCTTTTTGTAACATGTTCGTTTTCATGTTTATAAACATTTCTCCAAGTTTTATATTTTTTGGAATTTATTTGATATTTTTAAAGAGGGTTTAAAGTTTATATTTACTGTTCATTTTAGGCTCTGTGTATGTTATCAGTTGACTCAATACAGTGATCAGTCGACAGATGAAGTGTTGCGTAGTTAGCATTTTTCATCTATTCAGTCGACTGACAGTCCAATCAGTCGACCGACACAGGCATCAGTCAACTGATGACTGTTTTCAGTCGACTGATAATGTGTCCGTTGCACAACAACAATTAGTTTCTAGATTTTTGTTGTTTTGTGATTCTTATTATTTTTTGCTCGGTTCTTGGGCTTAGTGTTTCTACCATATATATACCCCTTTGCCTTAAACACTCCTACCACTCAAGAAAGTTTTTAAAACAATTTTAACAGGGGTTTAAGGGTGTTTAATAGTTTGTTTCAAGTTTTTTTGTGAAGAAGTTTTCACAAGAGGAGGATATTATTCTCGTGTTTGGGCTTCAATCTCATCTCTCTCTCTCTCTTGAATTTTAGAGAAGTTTATGCTAAACTCATCTCTAGCTTTATATATATATATTTGCTGTTGTTTATCAATTTCATTAAGCTAGATTATATATTGAGTTTGCATTTTATTTTTCTCATTGTTTACACACACATCCTTTGAGCTTTAGTATTATCACATTAAGTATAATTTGGGTTGTGGTGAGTGTATCATTAAGAGTGAGCTTACGTTGAGTTCTCATCCATTGTAGAGAACAAACCTTTGTACTTGTGTTTTTATTGTGAGATCACATTGTAATACACAAGGACACTGAGAGGAGTGGTTGGTGAGAGATGGGGTCGATTCCAAGAGGAGTGACGTCAGTAATAAAGCCTAGGGAGAGGTTGTAAATCCAAGCACTTGAGAAAGTCAACACGTGAGAGGCCAACACTGTGTATTGTATGATTACATTTGTGAGAGTTGTGAAAGTTTTCGGTGATCTAACTCCGTGATCATATTGTGTATTTGAGTTTGCCTTGGCGTATTATTCTTGTGCTCATTGCTTATCATATTTCTATATCGCCATTGTCTCATAGTTTATATCACCCTTTGTTTATTTGTTATCCTTGCATATATCTTATTGTATATCATACTTGTTAGGATATTGTTAATAAGTTTTAATTTGGCATTAAATCATATTAGATTAACATATACCTTATTCAACCCCCAGGGTAATTTCACACATTATTAGGTATGTGTATTCCTCATAATTTATCAATATTAGTATTCTGATTTAAGTGGGAATCAAAAAATACATAATGTCTAAAATGTGCTCTTTCTCGCTTCATCTTAAAGGTGTTTTCTCTTCCATGAAACCCACTTTAGGGCATATTCATGGAAACCACCCTCAAAAAAATTTTAATATAGAAACCATCTTGTAAATGTGTTTAGGTTTTGATTAAGCACTACAACAAAGTTTATATTTAATTTTTACCCGAACTATCCAAAATACCACCTTTCTTTCTCCATTTCCCCTCCTTATCCACCCTAATTACCCCCAACCCATCTCCACCCTCCTCCCACATTGTCCATCCCACCACTACCTTCCTCCTCCTTGTGGCCATCTCCATCCTCCTCCTCCATCCATGCTTCTTTCCAATCCATGTATCCTCCTCTCTCCTCTTCTGCATCTCCTCTCTCTCTCCTCTGACATCCATTCCACTTCCACTTCCTCCTTTCTCTTCCATTCATCTTTGTTTCTTTTACTTCCATCCCACCTCACTCTCCTCATTTCTCCTCCCCCATCTTAGCTACGATTTTGCGCATAGGTGGATGAGGGCGAAGGGTAGGGTGGGGATAGTTGGAGCGGTGAGGAAGGTAGTTGGGGTGGGTGAGGAAGGTGATTTTAGTAGTTAGGGTAAAATCAAATAGGAATTGTCCTGTAGTTGATTGAAAATTAAACTCACTTATAAGATGACTTTCTGTATAAAAAAAACTTTAAAGGTGTTTCATATGAATTGCCCTACTTTAAATGTGGTTTTCATGGAAGAGAACTAATTGATCCAACTGCATAAATGACAATAAGCATCCCTTCTCTACATTTATTCAATTTATTTGAAGTTTATTTTTGAAGTTTATATACATCACACCACCTAATATTCATATTTCTAAAAAAACACTCCCAAATCATTTAATCTCAAGAGCTCAATCATATTATGACAGTCATCCAATCAGGAAGCAAGATTTAAAATAAATTAATGATTTGGGAGTGTAAGTTAGAAAAATGAAAATGAAAATTTGAAGCCCTACTATACAATTAAAAAAATGAATTTGAAGCCCTTGCTATACAATTAAATTCATGGACGATAAGATTTCCATGATCAGAATTATCCTTAACCCTTTTGAATATTACATTATAATCCTAATCTATATTAATTATTCTAAACTCACGTGAACTACAACTTCAAGTATTCTAATTATGCTAATTTCATGTGAAAGTATGCTCTCTAAATTATTCTAATTTTAATTATTTGAACTACAACTCTGCAACTTTAGTTATCTTAATTATTGTAATCTCACATGAACTACAATCGTGTAAAATACAACTTCAAGACTACTTTGTTATCTTATCCTTTCCAATTAGCAGCTCAATAGAATTCTGTTCAACTGTTTACTCTATTTGCAATTGTTATCCTCTCACGTGCAACGTCTCATGCAAATATAAAAAAAATGCAAAGCAATTTCATTTACTTCGATATGCATGTCACGTTGCTGTCTTCATCATTTTTCTTTAGTAATATTTTTCATTTGATTCAATGACGATATTTCTTATTTACTATCTTGGACATGCATACTTTCTTCACCTTTTCATAATTATTAAGAATATCACAAAATACTTTTGTCAATTTTTATAGTAATTTCTCCTCTTATTTTAGAATCCCTTTTGTTAGCATTTCCTTCAACAAATATGTCCCGTTGTTGTCTGCATTGTTTTACTTCTGTACTATTGTGTATTTGGTGATATTTGTGATTTACTAGGTTTAAAAAAAATATTTTACTAGTTTGTATATGCGTAATGTGTTTACCTTTTCTTTTACCATGATATTACTAGTATGATTAAGAATTAATCAAAAAAAAAAAAAAAAGATTGGAACTAATGAAAAAAAGTGTTCACATGCCGGAGTAAAACATGTTCACATGCCAAAGTAAAACATGTTCGATAGCTGGGAGCTTATAATCATCATAAATAAATTTAGTTCATGATCATAAGAAATGAAGTAACTACTTTTTGAGCATAAAAATATAACTCTCAATCATCACTATAACTTTGGAGTTTTGGTGTAATATTTATGGACTTTAAAATAGTATTAGCGCAACCACATTTAAATCCTATTGATCGTGAATTTAAATTAAGTTTTCTAAAAATTAATTCCGTCTTGTGAGTCCAAGTTTCGGCCTATAACAAAAGGCATCAAACTGCGGGGACAAGTTAGCCTGACAGTTGAAGCTCATTGATTTCACCCTCTTCGATACCTCATACACCATCTACTTTCCATGCCCCTTCACCACCATGACTTCCATGTGGGCCACCTAGCTGCGGCACTCTAGCTGACCCGACCCATCGATGATGCATTGGCTACTTGTTGATAGAGGAAAGGTTGGCGTTGAGTGTGTGTCATGGATTCTGTTGAGGAGGAGGAGGATGAAGAGGAAAGGGGCCATTGTTCGTTGGGCATTTCGACTTGGGTGTTGTTGTTTGGGTTGGTTGGTTAATTTGTTGGGAGATGAGACTTGAGAGTAGGGGTGTTAAATTGTATCCGTATCTAAGAAAACATCTGTAACCGTATATGTTAGGATACTGGTATGGTTACTCAAACTTTAACCGACAAGATATGGTTATGGATATGGTTTTATAGTGAAATATCCGGATACATATTAGTCATACTCTTACGATAATTTTGATGCTTAAATTATGAATTTGTGGTTAATTTTGATGATGATATCTAATTTTAGCTTTTCAGTTATAATGAACATATTAATTTCTTTTGTATCACATTAACTATGTTTTTCTCAATACTATCTAGTTTTGTCATATCCGTTTTGTATCTGGATGCATATCCACTTATATATCAGCATCTGTATTCATAACCGTATCCGATTATAGCGGATATGGATATAAATTTTCCTTACTGAGGTATATCCGTATCTGTATCCGTATCTGAGAGGGGTAAGCATATATAAATATGGTAAACATCATATCCGAGCCATATCCGGACCGAATGCACCCCTACTTGAGAGTGTGAACAAAGGGGAATGTGTTGTCTAATTGGTGGACTGATAGTCATTAAGAGAATATGACATGTATGAGTGTGCGTATGCTTCTTATATACAACTACTAATCAAATGTTTTTTTGCTTAAGTTACATTAATTGTCTAAGAAAAGGAAAACCACCACTAAAGATAATATGTTATATAATGTAAAACCCCAACAATTTAAAAAATTATTTTAAATAATAATAAATAAGTTTTATTATAGTTGGTGATCATTCTGGGGTGAACGTATCATATTGAAATTGATTTGAGATGGATTCGCAGTTTCAGCCTCAGTATCGCGAGTCTGTTGAAACCTATCGTATTTCTATTTTTTATAATTTTTTATTGATCAGATGGATATGAGGTTTACGCCATTGATCTTAAAATATCGAGACCGTATTGTGGGTAAAGGTTCGTTGCGTTCTGACGACGAAGACTGAAACACTATTTTTAAATAATAATAAAATTATATATATATATATATATTATATATATATAGTATATATATATTATATATATATATATATATATATATATATATATATATATAATATATATATATATAATATATATATATATATATATATATATATATATATATATATATGAGAAATATGGGTATATATATATATATATATGAGAAATATGGGTATGCTTTGGTACCAAGACCATAAAAAGTTGTGCTTAGTAGTGAGTGTCAAATCCTCCTCACTCATTCAAATGTGGGAACAAATTCACATGGATAGTGAGTGGATGAGGATGTTGACACATCACTACCAAGCACAAAAATTTGTACTTGGTACCAAGCATACGTATTTTCTCTCTCTCTCTCTCTCTCTCTCTCTCTCTCTCTCTCTCTATATATATATATATATATATATATATATATATATATATATATATATATATATATATATATATATATATATATATATATATATATATATATATATATATATATATATATATATATAATTATAATTAATATATATATATATACCCCCTTATCTTTCTCTCTCCCCTTCTTCTCTCTCACACTAAGCACCACCTTCTCCCCTTTTAAAAACCCAAAATTTTTCGTTGGAATTAGGAAAAATTTTGTGAAGCAAAGTTCTAGAGGAGGGCGAGATCTACAACTTTTGTGAAGGAATTTCATATGAATCAACCGTTTGAGAGATCAAAACATCTTCTAAAAGTAAGTTCATCTCTTTCCAATCTCATCCCAATTAGTTTTATTTTTGATGGATTAAACCCTAAATTGATGAATATAACTTTAGATAAAATCCCTAAATGAAGAAAAGACATGATATGGATAATTAAAACCGCTGAAATTATTGTTCACCGTCGAAATTACTGTTCACAGGCGGAATTATTGTTCACCGCCAGAATGCTATTAAACGATCGAGAATTGTTAGATGTGCATGTTCACCGCTCGATCGACTGATGAGATATCAGTCGACTGATCGAATATCATACGACTGATCCTCAAGGGCAGTCGACTGATCTGGTGCTATTCTGCATATGTTGATCTTCCATGCACGTTTGGTCACAAACACGAAGTACGAGCCCATGTCGATACGCGTGTGTGACCATGGAAGTGCACATTTTGGGTTTGGGCACACACGGGCTTTGTGTAATGACCGTAAAATTTTGATAAATTTTGATATTTTAAAATATTTAATTATGATTTTTAAAAGAATATTTTTATTTTTCTCGATTTTCTAGAAATTTTCTATGATTAAAAGTCTAAGTTTTATATTTATTTAAATGGTTTTGATATTTATAAATTAATTTAGTGCAATAAAAATTTCTAAGATTTATCCGTTGTGTTACTGATACTATTACGTATTATTTTAAATAATACGTCGTATTATTATTACTATTACGTATTAATTCTTGTATTATGTTGAATTATTAATTAAGTATTATTTATGTAAATTATTGTATTATTTTAATTATTACGTATCAGCTGTCGTATTAGCATAACTGGTATGTTTTATCGTGTAGACAATTATCACATAATTATTTGATTTTAAATGTAAGTAAATATATTTTATTCATTAATTATTTCTGTTTAATTATACAATATGGGTATATTTTAACTATTTCGTATCAACTGTTGTATTAGCAAAACATGTACGTTTTTAATTGTAGATAATTATTATGTAATTAGTTTAATTTTTTAAATACCCATAACTATTTATTTTAATTTAAATACCCAACCCTAACCCTAATATAATATATATATATATGTGTGTTTAACAACCTCTCCTCTCTTCCTCTCTGTGTTTCACTCGACCGCCACCTCATCATGTTTCTCCTTTCTCTCTCGTCGTCACGAGATCCAAACGTCGCCGCCCGCCGCTTAGCTGAGCACCGCGGGGCGAATCGCCATTCACCACTCGAACCAAGTTCACGGCGCCCTGAATGCGGATCGCTCGGTCGCGCCTCCATGGAGCTCATTCGAAGACACATACCGGATCGGCTACTAACTTACATCCCCATACTCCCGACCCTGAGATTCTCCAGCAGACTATCCTCCAGCTTACAACTGAACCCGTCGTCGAAGCCTCGCACCTCTGCGGC
>NC_033802.1:23042100-23056308 GCF_001876935.1 Asparagus officinalis
GCAACCACCCCGACCCTCGCCTCCTTCAACCTCGGTCAGATCCGACGCCCAGCCACTCGCTGTGCCGCTTCTTGACTCCGACGAACTTTTCGACCACCTCCGGCAGCCCCAACCGACTAACCGCGCTGCCCTCACCATCGAACCCGTCATCGTCGGACCCCTTGGTCTCGTAGGCAAGATCCCGCTTCTCATTGTCGTTTTAATAATTATATATTATGTGTAGATTAGTTTGTAGTATAATTATCTGCGTGGATATGATGAATAATATTAAATGAATAGTAGTTATGTGATGAATAGTATTTCCAGTATAAATATAATAAATTAAAGAATTTATTTGGGTAACAGAATTATTTTAGATTATTTATAATTTTTAGAATTTATGTTGTGGAACGAAATTATTTTATAATGAGAAATGTTTTTAAATAAGTTATTTTAGAAAAAGATTATTTTCTGAATTATGTAGATGTTGTTTATGATTTATAATTCTTATTTTGATTATCTGATATGCTATGATATTATTGCACATGATTAGTTGTATTGATTGTTCTATGTTGTGATTGAGATTTACGTATTTGACGCTTAGCGTATTAGATTGAGAAGAAAAGAAAAAGAAAAAAATAATAATGTATATTTCTTCTCAATCTAATACGTCGCGGACTTGTTCACGTTCCGTTTCCTGAGTATTTTGGGAAGCGGGGCGTGACACTTTGGGACTGTGTTGCCTAATGTTTTGTGTTTGTTACGATAGGGAGTGACGATTGTTTCAGTTTATAATAGTTTTGGATGCTTGAGTGCGTTAGTCCGTGCACTGCATGAGAACGCGGGCGACTACACTTTGAGTGCGTTAGCCCGTGTACCGCAAGAGATTGCGGACGACTACACTCCATGGTGCATCTTTATTTAGGTGGTTGAGTGCGTTTGTCCATGCACCGCATGATATTATGGACGATAGCACTCCGAGTGCGTTAGTCCGTGAGCCGCGTGATACTGCGGACGACTACACTCTATATCTTTGGGATGCATAGGACTCGGGCGAGTACTATTTGTGGACGTAATCCAACATTTTGGCATTCGTATATGATGGTACACACTTTTGATGAGGATTTCACAGGGTTGTATATTTATTTCCGTGCCACTACCCGAGGGTCGTGTGAGATACTATGATTAACATGCATGGTATGTACTAGATGAGACGTTGATATTGTATTTCTGTATTACTTGTTCATAGGATTTGGAGTTGATATTTGGTGACTCACAATTTGAGATACATGGTATATATATGAGGGTTTCCTTGTTTAGATTATTCACTTTATGTACTCATCTCGTGTTGTGGGTTTCTAAATCTTAACTCATCTTAGTACATGGTGTATGATTCATGTATTACGTGCTATGACTAGTATTTTATACGTTTTAACCCCTTCCCCCTGGGCGCAGTAGAGATGTTCTTGTTAGCGCTCTGATGCTAGTTGATTCCATCTTTTTCAGGTAGTGGGTCAGAGATCCGGAAAGCTACAGGTTGACGGAGACTCAGTATAGTTTACCGTTATTTATAGGTAGTGCTCCACAGTAAACTATTTATGGTTTTAATCTTTTAGAGATATATTTTATTTTTAGAGGCTGAGTGCCTATGTACTGTTCAGTTGACTCTTATGTGTTAGAGACTCATTGTTCTTATTTCAGTTTATCAGATGTATTTTCATTTCTTTTATTGGGACATAATTACAGTTACTGTTGGATATCTCTTCTCTACATTATGTTCCTTGTAGTCTCATCTTTATTATATCTGATTGTACCCTCACTTTTTTGCATTTGACATCTGCTAGAGTGATATTAATGGTGACTGTAAAACGTATTTATGCACAGTGTTGGGTTCATGGCAAGTTTGATATCTTTGGGTTCACCTTGGACTACAGCCAGGTGTGAAACTAGGGGCATCATAGTTGGTATCAGAATTCTTTCCTTAGGGTATCCTGTGTCAGGTCATGGAGCTAGTATGGAGTTTCTTTAGGACTCATGTATAGAGTTCGCTTGGGATTCCTAGATTAAGTGAGGCCGTAATGCGCATAACTCAAAATTTTTTGAGAAATTTTTTTATGCTTATCTTACTTTGGTTATAAAGTATTTTTGAAAATACTGTGTGTTATGTTTTCATATTGCTATATGCTATGTTATATATGCTTGTGGTCTCATTTACTGTGTTTAATAAGATCTCCTCCTGAACTTATAGATATCGAGATGAGGATGTGGTCATGGTAGATCCTGTACCTAGAGATCTGGGCAAGCTGAGCCAGAGACCGAGCCATAGCAAGCTCCACATTATTTGATTGATCTCATGGCACTGATTGCAGCCAGACTGGCAGCGCTCGAGGAGCGAGTAGAGAATCAGGTTCCGCCAGTAATTCCACCTTCTATGGTTCCACCACCAGTCATGCCAGCTATGCCTATTGCAGAGGCATCACTATCAGTTACACCACCACTAGCTGTTGACAGAGCCGCTATTTGGTAGGAAAATTCGAAGAAGAAAATTGAGAACAAAAATGTGTTATTCTCTCTAACTGATTTAGATAAAGAATGATTACAGTGCTCTTAATACAATTTCTCTCTAACAAACTTTAGAAAATGAAATTATAAATCTTCTTATATCGGTTTCCCGATTTACAAGAGAGAAGAAGATCGACGGAGATCCTCCTCTTTATTTAAAACTGGGTCCTTCACGGTAGCGATAAGATGCCTCCTTCGACGTTCGTGTTGAGTTTGCTTCTCGTTGATGATCTGAATGCTTGAACTCATGGAACACGATTGAATCCTCTTGATTGATGTCGAGGATAACTTGCGTGGTAAGTTTGAAAATAACTCTTAATGAGTTTAAGAACTTAGAGCGAGTTTAAACTCTGTAACAGAGTTAATTTAAACCGAAAATTGGTTAATAAGCCAAGTAGGAAAGCTCTAAGAATGGCTCCTGATGATGCTCTAGGCCTTCCAAGATCCAAAGATGCTCAAAGAGATAATTGCCGATCTTAATTCTTCAGCAATTTCCTAAAAAAGCCGGCCCTGAACTCAGTTGAGTTTACCTATATTTATAGGGGGGTTAAGGGGTGTAATTGCCCCCTTAATCTGCTCCTAAGTGGGACGGAAATCCCTCCAATCATGGAGGAAAATGGTTTCTGGAACCGTTTAGCTCGAGCTTGAATGAGTCAAACGCCGAAAATGGTGTTCTGGGTCCAAACTCTGCGGATTGGACTTGAAACACAGAGTTGGGCCTGTTTTAGGCTAAAAACATCGTGTTCGCATACCGTTGTAAATCTGAAATGTAGGGTTAGGACACAGAGATGAACTCTGTGTTTTGAGTCCACGAATTATGTGTTTTCAACTGGAACGTTGGGGATGAACCCTACGTTTTGAATCTGAAACGCGGGCATGACCTCTGCGTTTGATGTAGCGATGCAGGACTGACCTCTGCATTTTAATATTACAACGCAGGGAGGACCTCTGTGTTTTGATGCTGACACACGGGGAGGAACTCTGTGTTTTGGTATTGCAACCCAGGACTGACCTATGCGTTTTGATATTGTAATGCAGGGAGGACCTCTGTGTTTTGTTCTGGGAATACAGCCACGAACTCTGCATCTGAACTTGAACGCTGGGGATGAACCCTGCATTTTGCATCTGGAACGCGGGCATGAGCTCTGCGTTTTGGCTCTGAAACATAGAGGCGAGCCTCAGGCGAGCTTGGTGAGCTTGAGGCTAAGTCCAATGTTCAGGCAAAGTCTAGTCTTGCAGACAAACTTCAGAACATAACTTTTTACGAAGAACATATCATAACTTTCAAACCATAAGTCAGAATTGGACGAATTATATATGAAAATTAACTATCTCGACAAGACGGAGCCAACCAAACTAACCTCATAGGGTTCGGTTTGTTCCTGTCCATTTTACCAAATTCCTTATGGTTTGAGAGATACTGTGTTTTGATTTGAAGAGACCGTCAATTTGTAGTCTCTTTTGCTAAAGTGTTGCAAAGATTGTAACCTTCATCTTAGCTCCTTGAAAATGTGTGAGTCGTCAAATTGTAACACCTAATATTAATTGTGAAGGTTGTTGAATTAGAGCTTTCATTGGTTGTTATGAAGGTTGTTGAATTAGAGCTTTCATTAGAGTTATGTAATAATTGATTTATTTGATAAATTTTAAATTTTCTAATCTCTAGTTGTTATTTACTCAAGTTTACCTTTTATGATAACTCTAAATAAATTTCTTAAGAAATGATTTTCAAAGTAGTATACTTCACTTAAGCCTTAACTTAGATTTTTATTTAAAATAATAGAATTTATGCATGCTTAGCTTAGAGTTAAAAATAATTTTTCAAAGTGTCTTGACTTACATATTTTTCAGAATATATATACATATAAAAAAAATTTTGCAAAAGAAGAGTGCGAAAAATAGGCATCAAAAGAAAAAAAACTCTTAAATTCAAGGTGATTCTATCTTATAAAGCCTAAGCTGACCGAGTAATTAAGCCCAAGGAGTATTTCCATACTTAATGATCCAAGCCCAATTGGGTTGGGATCCATTGGCCCAAAACTCGTTAAATGGTCGCTTAGAAAGCCCGTTAAAGTAAAAAAAAATCACCAAGGAAGAAAGAGTTAAAAAATAATAACAATAATATAAAAATAAAAATAAAAATACTAATAAATATTTTATATATATAGTTATATTTGTATATATGGTCTTGGAAAATATTTTAGATCAAGCAACTTGAATATTATTTTAAACAAAGAGTTAACATGTTCTTTTCAAAACTTTTAAATCAAATTTCTAAGTTTGGCTTGGTTTTGTATTGCTATAATGAGAAGATTTTCTAGGAAATTTACCTTAAAGTTATTTATAAAAACGTTTTCTTGAGTGATAACTAGCTTCAATTAGATTGTCTAAAGTTATCAAGTGAATTTAGTTATTTACTGACTCCTTTAATTTGACAAGTAGACCGAATTTTACGGGTATATTCACTGTAAACCCTCCTGAGACTACAACTTGTCCACAAGGGTAACCTAGGGGTTTAAAGACTTGTTGTATGCACTAAATACAACCGTGATTCCTGCAAAAGTGAGTTAGTTTTTTTCTTTTTCTTTCTTTTCTAGAGGACTAGCAAAAGTTTAGGTGTGGGGGTATTTGATAATCATATTTTATTACAATTTTATATCCTCATTATCTATTTTATATGAATAAATATGCCATTAATAATTGTTTTTATCTTTAATTGCAGGTTAATGAAGAATAAAGCCTAAGATCTCTTATCTCAATAAAAACCCATGAATTAAATGAAGAACACACGCAAGAGCCAAAAAACCCAAGCCTAGAATCAAGCCGAGTAGCCTGTAGAAGCCGGAGAAAATAAAAAAATTAAATATGAAAAAAATGTATTCAAGATAGTTGGTCGCAAAGAAACGTCAATATCTCCCAATCCGAAAGGCAAAATTTAACATATAATATATAAAAATCACCTATCTCGACGAGACGAAACCAACGTGAAGTTAGAATTTTTATTAGAGCATCGATGCTAGCATCGATGCGCGCATCGATGCGGGCATTGATGCCTGTATCGATGCGAAGTCATCCAGAATTCATCAACGGCCGAAATTGCATTCTAGGGGATCAAGTTTGATCCAAGGGCTCTCATTCACTGATGTTTACTATAAATAGGGGTTGAGAGTGAGGGGTTAGAGGTGTGAAAATTTTTGTAACTCCATTTGGAGAGGATGGCTACTCTTAATTAATAAGGCCTTCCAAATTTGTAACTTTTGTTACAATTAATAAAATAATTTTTTCACCACTTTAAAATTTTCTTCTCTTTGTTGGATAATGAAGATGAAGATGAAGATTAATTTGAAGGTTTGTTTTTCTTATTTTCTCTTTTATTTCTCTTTTATTACTTATTAGTTTATATTTATTTCTATGCTTGTAGTTAGATTTTATTTTCTTGTTAAATAGCCAAGAGGCTAGAACCCTCTTGCCTTAGATTTATTTCATGCTTATAGATTAGATTTATTTTATGCTTATAGAGTAGATTTATTTTCTTGCATTTAATTCTTGCAATTTATTTTGTAGTTTAGATTTTATAATTTATTTTATAGTTAGATTTTAATTTCTTATACTATTCACCTTAAGGCTAAAACCTTCTTGGGTTTAGTTTTTATTTTTGTTTATTTTTATTTTATTTGATTCGCCTTTAGGCTTGAACCCTCTAGGGAATCACCCTTTTCTAAGAAGTGAGTTAAATTTTAGATTACCCATATCTTTAATTGAATCCACCATCTTTACTTTCTTGAATTTTATTTTTCATTCTTGATTTTTATTTGTTCTTGATTTTTCCTTCTTGCCTTGTTGATCACATTTATATTATCACTTCCACTCTCAAATATATTCATTTACACAATCATTTTTATTCTCTCCATCTCTCCATAATCACATTCACTCATCACTCCTATTTGTCACGCACACAACATAAGAACCGACTTTATATTTTCTCCTACAAAACACCTTCCTCGTGAGATCGATATCTTTATACTATAACTTGACACGCTTGTGCACTTGTAATATTTTTGGTACATGTTTATGCCGCATCAAGTTTTTGGCGCTGTTGCCGGGGAAGGTGCTTAAGTAGGCATTAATTATTTTGGTTCTTTAACTTGTGTGTTTTTTGTGAAAGAACTACTTGGAGATTAAAGATCAAGAATTGGAGATTGAGGAATTGAAGATTCGCTTGTGGTAAGTTTTTTTCCTAATATTTTCAATTCCACACCTTTAGTTAGTTTCTCACAATTAGTGACAATTAGGATCTTAAAAAAAAAAATTTATTTTCGTTGACCATAATAAAATTCACCCTCCACTTTGACATTTACTAACAAGATAATAAATTCAAACAATTTCCCCTTCTCATTTGTTTGATTGTTAACCCTAATTAAAAAAAGATTTTTTCTTTTCCATCCTTTTTAGTTGCTTTTAATTCATAGGGTTCCATTTCATATTGTTAGTAGGAATTCACCAAGTGATTTGAGCATCTTGATTTGGCACACACTCAAAAATATTATTAAGGGAAAAACCCCATATTCAAAATAAGGTGAGGAATTTCATCATCCTTCCTTTAGCCCAAAAATCACTAATTCCTTACTACACTACCCAAGCCTAATAAAACTCATTAGACGTTGGCCCTAAGGACTCGAGCTCAATAAGGAACAAATAAAACTCATTAGACGTTGGCCCTAAGGACTCGAGCTCAATAAGGAACAAGAAATCCTTAAGTGAACCAGTTTAAGTTTTCTCAGATTAGTTGGTGTCTAAGGCAATGTTTAGGGGTTGCGTAAAGTGCTCCGCAAGGAACGATGTACTTAATTGATCTCTGATTACCTTCTAGTACTATCCTTACCTGGCTAACTACCTGGGTAAAACTTTAATCTTTTCACGGTAGGAGTTTTTGGTTAGGAGCTGGTCTAGTTGAGTTAGGCTAAACCCTAGAGTTAGAGTGATTAAAAAGTGATTGATTTTGATTTGTTTTAGTAAAAAAAACTAACTTTTATAAAAAAAGTATAAAAAGAAATTATTGTTGGTGCATGCAAAACGTGGATTAGGGACAATACACATTGACAAATTCGTTTTGAATGACTAATCCACATGTTTTTTAAAATTTATGTTATCCCAATAGGATTGAAATCCCTAATGAAGCTCGGGAGTTTGTAGAGAGCCCATCTTAGTATTCGGTAAATGATCCATTTTTTCCAACCTACAACCTAGATTGGGCAAATTACACAAACATTGCATGGAATCAGGGAAACCACTCCGAAACTCAAAACTTCACTCCCTCTTCGACCCAACATTTTTCTAGAGGAAACACAATTCCTTTTAATTCTCATCCACAATTTCAACAACCCAATCTGTCACTTCAAAATCTGTCTCCTCATCATCAAGTTTTAACTCACACTCCTCTTGATACAGATCATGATGAACGTCTCAATATTTTGGAAAAGGTTTTGAAATCATAATTAAGGCCTCCACACTAGCCACGGATATGTTAACTCAAACATCCTACATGATGAACTCCTTTATGCAATCAACTGAACTCATACTTAACTCTAACACTCAAGGCATAGCTAGATTAGAAACCCACATTGATCAACTATCTAGTGCCATAAGTGAAGAAGATGAAGGAGAAATTCTGAGTCAACCCGTGGTCAATCCTAAGGACACTCAAATGGATGCACTACAGTCAGGAAAACAGGTTGATAATCAAGAAAGAACACCTTTAAGTGAAATTCTTGTTCCAATTCATTCTCCTTCTGATAACTCAATCCAGGAAAGACCAGAGGAAGAAGAAGAAGAGTCAGATCCAAGTTTTGAGGAAATTTTTGGTGAGCAGCTGAAAATATTAGGAGAAGCAGATCAGGTTTGTCGAAATAAGAAAACTGTGTTAAACAATTGCTGCTTTGAATTAAATTTTGAAGAACTTTTTATTGATGAACTAAGATTTTTGGAAAATAAACAACAACCAAATTTTTAGACATCAACCATGAATCTTAGGGTTGAGGAAATTGTTAAAGAAAAATTAGTTGTTAGAGAACAAACATTCACAAATCAAGAATCTAAGTCCAATATGCATGACCCCAATAATACCTACCTTCCATTGCCATAAAAATTATTAAACACCCCAAAATGCTTGGTATTTCACATTATTGATTATATCATTTTGAATTTATTTAAAATCCAGGGAAGAATTTTCAACAATAAGGTAGGATTCAATGTAGAATACGAGCTCTTCGTGTTGAACACTTCATTCTACATTATTTATTTTGTTTATTTCAGAATAATAAAAAGAATTTATTCTTCTCTCATTTTAGAGTTTCTTGTTCAGTTGTTAAAAAAAAGAGAAAAAAGAAAAAAAAGAAAAAAAAGAAGAGAATAATAAATTTTTGATTCTATCCTCCTCAGACCAAAGGTAATTATAGATTTTTATCAGCTGATCAAATGTAAGTACTTTACTTTTTATCTGCTTTACTTTGTACATCATAGAGTTTGCATTGAGGACAATACAAAATTTAGGTGTGGGGGTGGGAATTAGTTATTTTTTCTCTTTATTTTACATTTTTAGTTGCATTTTTGTCATTTTTTTCCTTTTCCTTAAAAAAATTTATAAAAATATCATCACTTACCAAATTGATAGAGTTATGTAATAATTGATTTATTTGATATTACCAAATTGATAGAGTTATGTAATAATTGATTTATTTGATAAATTTTAAATTTTCTAATCTCTAGTTGTTATTTACTCAAGTTTACCTTTTATGATAACTCCAAATAAATTTCTTAAGAAATAATTTTCAAAGTAGTATACTTCACTTAGGCCTTAACTAAGATTTTTATTTAAAATAATGGAATTTATGCATGCTTAGCTTAGATTTAAAAATAATTTTTCAAAGTGTCTTGACTTACATATTTTTCAGAATATATATACATATAAAAAAATTTGTAATAGAAGAGTGCGAAAAATAGGCACCAAAAGAAAAAAAACTCTTAAATTTAAGGTGATTCTATCTTATAAAGCCTAAGCTGACCGAGTAATTAAGCCCAATGAGTATTTCCATACTTAATGACCTAAGCCCAAGTGGGTTGGGATCCATTAGCCCAAAACTCGTTAAATGGTCGCTTAGAAAGCCCGTTAAAGTAAAAAAAATCACCAAGGAAGAAAGAGAAACTCGTTAAATGGTCGCTTAGAAAGCCCGTTAAAGTAAAAAAAATCACCAAGGAAGAAAGAGTTAAATAATAATAATAATAATATAAAAATAAAAATAAAAATACTAATAAATATTATATATATATAGTTATATTTTTATATATGGTCTGTGAAAATATTTTAGATCAAGCAACTTGAATATTATTTTAAACAAAGAGTTAGCATGTTCTTTTCAAAACTTTTAAATCAAATTTCTAAGTTTGGCTTGGTTTTGTATTGCTATAATGAGAAGATTTTCTAGGAAATTTACCTTAAAGTTATTTATAAAAACGTTTTCTTGAGTGATAACTAGCTTCAATTAGATTGTCTAAAGTTATCAAGTGAATTTAGTTATTTACTGACTCCTTTAATTTGGCAAGTAGACCGAATTTTGTGGGTATATTCACTGCAAACCCTCACGAGACTACAACTCATCCACTAGGGTAACCTAGCGGTTTAAAGGCTTGTTTTATGCACTAAATATAACCGCTATTCCTGTGAAAGTGAGTTAGGTTTTCTTTTCTTTTTCTTTCTTTGCTAGAGGACTAGCAAAAGTTTAGGTATGGGGGTATTTGATAATCATATTTTATTATAATTTTATACCCTCATTATCTATTTTATATGAATAAGTATGCCATTAATAATTGTTTTTATCTTTAATTGCAGGTTAATGAAGAATAAAGCCCAAGATCTCTTATCTCAACAAAAACCCGTGAATTAAATGAAGAACACACGCAAGAGTCAAAAAGCCCAAGCCTAGAATATGGCCAAGTAGCCTGTAGAAGCCGGAGAAAATAAAAAATTAAATACGAAAAAAATGTATTCAAGATAGTTGGCCGCAAAGAAACGTCGATATCTCCCAATCCGGAAGGCAGAATTTAATATATAATATATAAAAATCACCTATCTTAACGAGACAAAGCCAACCGTGAAGTCAGAATTTTTATTGGAGTATCGATGCGCGCATCAATGCGCGCATCGATGCTTGTATCGATGCGAAGTCATCCAGAATTCATCAACGGCCAAAATTGCATTCTTAGGGCTCAAGTTTGATCCAAGGGCTCTCATTCATTGATGTTTACTATAAATAGGGGTTGAGAGTGAGGGGTTAGAGGTGTGAAAATTTTTATAACTCCATTTGGATAGGAGAGCTACTCTTAATTGAGAAGGCATTCCAAATTTGTAACTTTTGTTACAATTAATAAAATAATTTTTTCACAACTTTAAATTTTTCTTCTCTTTGTTGGATGATGAAGATAAAGATGAAGATTAATTTGAAGGTTTGTTTTTCTTATTTTCTCTTTTATTTCTCTTTTATTGCTAATTAGTTTAGATTTATTTCTATGCTTGTAGTTATATTTTATTTTCTTGTTAAATAGCCAAGAGGCTAGACCCCTCTTGTCTAGATTTATTTCATGGCCTTATAGATTAGATTTATTTTATACTTATAGAGTAGATTTTATTTTCTTGGCATTTATTCTTGTAATTTATTTTGTAGTTTAGAATTTTGTAATTTATTTTTGTAGGCATATAAAATGCTTAATAGGTCCCTTAGCTCAAGCTCGGGCCGAACCGACAAACAACGAGGCCGACGAGATCGACGAATCGCACCAAGCAACGGAATACATCCATTCGAGTGGCGGGCGTCAAGCAAGTGTTCAGGAGTCAACGAGTCATCCAACGAAGAGCGGACATCGGACCCGATATCCAGCGATCGAATAAGATCAGTTTCGCGACCTCAGACTACAGAAGTGGATTTACTACCTAATCGTGGATCCGGATTTACTGCCAAATACAGGTCAACGAACTCAAGGCCTGATGAAATCAACCACAGAACTGAATCACAGATAGAACCAAGAGCGGAAACAACGACGCGAACAACACACCCGAAAAGAGGGCCGTCAAACCAAGTCACGAGGGCGGCTCACCGAGCCACCAATGTGCTCGGGCGGCCGAGCACCAAGTGGTGGCTGGCCGAGCCAACCAAGTGGTGGCTCGGTCGGCCACCGCTTGGGGTGGCTCGGCCACCTCCGAGCACCAAATGGTGGCTTCGGCAGGCCAGCCACCTCTAGGTGGCTCGGCCACCTCCGAGCACCGATTTGGGGTGGCTCGGAGGCGAGCCACCTCCTGGTCGGCTACGGCGGCTCACCAAGGATGGCTCGGCCACCACGAGCCACCAAGAGCGTGCTCGGTGGCCGAGCCACCAAGGTGGCCGCCGAGCCACCTCTTGGTGCGCTCGGTGGCCGAGCCACCGTCTTGGCTGGCTGCGGTGGCCCGAGCGCACCAAGGTGGCTCGGCCAGTGCCTGGCCAACGCAAGGTGGCTCGGCCAGTGCCGGCCACCTCGAGGTGGCCGACAGGTTGTTCTTTCGGGCGCACTGTCAGAGAGCCTATAATAGGCCTAGAGAATGTTCATTTTTGAAGTTGGAAATTTTTGGAGAGGCGAAGCCCTCTGAAGCTCAAGACTCAGAACTTAACAAGATTCAAGCTTTGGGACTTTCGAGGACTTGCACATGCCAGATCTGGCTGCTCGACGAATCATCAAGGCCAAAAGGCAGCGAGTTCGAGAGGACCGGATCTCAGATTACGTTGCTACACTCCGGATCTAAGCTTTGTCTTAGATCCCGAGACTTAGACGATTGTTTCCTTGGTGAAACAATTCCTCCTCGGCCTATTATTTCCTTGTGGAAATAATACCCGTTGTATTGCGTAGATTCCGACCGGATCCTAAGATCGGGCGGTGGTCCACGGCAAACAACCCCGGTCGCAGGCCAAATACCCACAAAGCGAGCCGAACCGCAAAACGGAGCTCGTGAATTCGTTCGACACACAAAGGGAGAAAGTTGTAATTTTCTTAATTTCTGCGAGTGTTATTTAGATTTCGTTGTAACCGATTCGAAAAACAGAGCCGAATCTTTGTAATCGATAACGGATTACAAGGAATTGCAAAATGGAAATCAATAACAGAAGAAAGAAAACAGATTATTTCCCCGTAGCGAACAAATCTGCGCGACAACAGTGGGAGGCAGCCGATCTCGCCGAACGAGCAAATCGGAGCGCGCGAAAAGACCGGGAAGTCTCAATCCGGCGTGGAGGAGGTCGATGAGTTCGATCAGACATCGTTCGCAGGAGTACTTTCATCACATCAGTCCAGATCTAAACTCCCCCGCAAGTCAAAGTCCAAGTTTCTCCCTGCCAGGAGAAAAACTCGTTTCGGTTTGAAGAAGTCGAAGCCCACCAACGAAGATCTCGACACCGTTGATGCCATAAGTCGCATCCGGTGAGATTCCTCCAGTTTCCACCGGTAGATCTTCTCTGCCAACCATGATCTGAATCCCAAGGGGGCGTGGTGGACTCTCTCCGAAGAGAGCCCGCCAAAGGCAAACGTCAACGAGAGGGCTTGCGAACGATTCGCAAAGGGCAGTGGAGTCCGTTGAACGGGATCCGCTACAAACACGGATCTGAGAAGCAAAAGAGGCAAAACAGCCTCAACAACCAGATGAACGGCACCCTCGTTTCCAACGCAGCCAACAATCGAAGGATTCCGTGTCAAACTGGCAATCGTTCGAACGCTGAAGAACGCAATCCGCAAACGCGCGCACTATCACGCAGGCACCGGGCTTCAAGCCGAGAAAGCCCGTAGAAAGTTGGAAAGAGAGGTAGCCAAGAAGCGCACAAACGTCAGCAAAGTTTGGAGGCCAAGTCTGAGCGCCAATTCAGGCCTAAGGAGCAAGACCTTTGCGGCCCACCAAGTTCAACCTCCGGCGACCAAGCAAGCCGCCGAGAATTCCCATAGCCTACTCCGGAGATCATGCAGAATCCTCCCGAAGGAGAAAGTCAGTCTGGAGCGCCTCTGGTCACCTTCCCGAGAGCGAAGCAAAAGCCGCCGATCCAAGCAACGTGTGGCGCCACTAAAAGAACCCGAACGAATCAACACAGCTGGGCGGTCCCACGAACGCGCAAATGGAGGGAACGCTCAACGTGACAGAGAAATCATGTCAGACACCACACAAAGAGCAGCACTACTTTGCGCCATTGAAGCTTCAGGAGCCCGCTGGAGAATTCACCCCAAAAAGCGGCATGTCGCAAGGAGCCATTACAGCGTGACTCCTTGAAAGTCCCAAGCTGAGAGGGCAGTATCTCCTCAGCATCAGAAGAACGTTATCCATTCTGCATTGATGATTAGTTATAAGCCTGAGAAATCGTGACAACACACGATAGGTTGCTCTGACTTCAAACGGACGAGCTCTACTGATCCGTGCTGGCGGTAACGGAACAAAGCCAAGACAGGAAGTTCTCGAAGGCTTAGAAACTCAGTGCCGCTTGTTTCGAGTCATTCGCGCTCGGTACTGTCTGAGTTGCACCTGCCGATCAAAGGTAGTCCTAGAAGAATCTCAGTGTTCGAAAGGCATTAGATACAAACGTCAAAACACAAGGCCCATAGCGTTTC
>NC_033802.1:23057308-23099999 GCF_001876935.1 Asparagus officinalis
ATCTGAATGTTCAAGTCCTTAAGTCTTCAAAACTCCAAGCTCGATCTTCAATTCGGCAGAGTTTCGGCTCTCAAAGTTCCCCCCTTTTCAAATGAACCAATGGGGGCCTATTTATAGGCTCTCTGAACTGTGCCCGCGCACAGATCTGGGTCGGCCACCCATGGGTGGCCGGCACTGGGCCGAGCCCCCCCTTAGGCGTTGGGTTTTGTTGTTTTGTCCGGTTTCGTGGTTGATTCGGACTTCTGATTTGTTGATCTGATTTGGCAGTAGATCCGATTCCTGATTTGGCAGTAAATCCACTTCTGAGTTCGAGTCCGAAACTGATCTTGATTCGATCGTGATTCATCCGAGTCTGCCCTTGGTTGGATGACTCGTTGACTCTTCGAACCCTTGGCTTGATTCCACACGCGAATGGATGTATTCCGTTGCTTGCGTGCGATTCGTTAGCCTCGTCGCCTCGTTGGTTCGTCGGTTTGTGCCGAGCTGTGCTAAGGGACCTATAAGCAATTTTATACGCCTACACCTTTGCCATAAGATCACCCACCTTCTTCTTCGCTCAAGACGTTATCGTACCATGGTCCCTTAAATTAGGCACCATAGTCCTCTCCTTCGTCACTGGATTCTTCATGGGAGGGGGTTAGTTGGGATGTCATTGATGATGTGGAGGGGGTTGATATGGAGGGGGTTAGCTTGGACGTGGTTGATATGGAGAGGGATGAATTGGAGGGGGTTGGGGATTGTATGAGGGTGGATGTCGTGGTTGCCTAACTCTAGGTCCGGTTAGGTGAAGACCATCGACAAAGTTATTCCCATTGTTGAGGTGAAGGGTAAGTCCTTCAATGGATTGTTAAAGGTTCTAAAGAGACGCCTCCAACGTGCCAAACCTTTCATCCATATAATCCATCCTTGTTATAATGACTGTGAAATTTTAATACTAGTTAAAATAATTTTTTAGTATTTTTAAATATTTAATTATTAATTTTAGAAGAGTATTTGTATTTTTGTTAATTTTCTACAATTTTCTATGATTTAAAATCCAAATTTTATATTTATATAAATGATTTTAATATCTATAAATTTATTTTGAGAGGTAAAAATTTTTGAAATTAATCTGTCGTGTTATCGGTACTATTACGTATTATTTTAAATAATACGTTGCATTATTGTTACTATTATGTATTATTTCATATATTATGTTGAATTATTGATTACGTATTATTTGTGTAAAATATTATATTATTTTAATTATTGAGTATCAAGTGTCATATTAGTATAACTAGTATGTTTTACTGTGTACATAATTATTCCATAAATATTTGATTTTAAATATAAGTAAATATATTTTATTTATTAATTATTTTGATTTAATTGTACAATATGCGTATATTTTGACTATTTCGTATCAACTATTGTAATAGCACAACATGTATATTTTTATTTATAGATAATTATTCTGTAATTAGTTTAATTTTTAAAATAGCGTAATTATTTTATTTTAATTGTTTCATCACTAACCCTAACCATAACTAATATTATATATATGTATATATAACCCGTAACCAAACCTTACACTCTTCTAAAAAAAAAGCCAGCGTGCCACACCTCACTAGTCTCTTCCTCTCTTCTCTTTGTCCATCTCTTCGCGACAGCCCCTCTTTCTTCCTGTCGGATTTCCCCTCATACTGACGCTGCCGCCCCCCCAACATCTCCCCTTCGCTCGCCAGCTTCGCCTGGACCCGCCGCCTCCACCTTGTAAATCCATGACCAGCTATGCCGCCCTCTTGACCCCGCTTAACTCCCTCCGACTCAGGCCATAGCTACAGCCAGCGCCCTGAGAACCTTGACAACACCGCTCGTTCGGCCTCTCGGCCCTCGGGCTTCTGCTGCAGTCGGAGTTTCCTGCCCGGCGTCGCGCGCCTCGCAGGCCACCCCGACCTCGCTGTTGCCTGACACTGACCAACCCCGCCTACCTCCCTTCGACCACAACTGCAGACCCGCCTCCTTTGTTGTGTCGAGCCACCGAACCCTGCTTCTCACGTCAGATCCAATCTGCGTCGTAGGCAAGATCTTATATTTACCTTCGTTTTCTTAATTAATGGTTAATTGTTTCAATTAAGTTGTATTAGGTAACTAAATTATTTGTGGTTAATATTGTGTTATTATGATGATTATATGTAGTTAAATTATTATTTATGATTAATTATTATTATGATTATTATCGTTATTACGGTTGATGTGTACCACCGAATATTTGCATGGGATGAAGATGACCAATTAGTTATGTATGTGTAGAGTTTAATTGTTAATTTTCGTTAAAATATATTTAATGTATATGGTCATGAATGATAAGTTAGGGTTATGTTAGAATTGTGAACTATTATAGAAAAAGAATTTATGAAAAAAAATAAAATAAAAATATATGTATATATATTAACTATTTTTAAATGATTATTTTGTAGTAGTTATGACGAGGGATGGTTTTTGAAATTTATTAGTAGAAAGAATATTTTATTTTTTGAGAACGTAGAACTGATCATCGTAGACCGTGACATTTCATGTGCGTAACTATATCAGTTCCCATTTTCTTTTTTCTACAATTTTATGTTGTAGAATAATTAAGTACGGGTAACTAGCGTGAGGAGTTTGGATATTCCAGTAGTGATGAAGTCCCTTATGTATTTATTCATGCTGTAGTATTTTGTTTATGCATTTCATGTTCATTATAGTTCTCATTTCTGCTTCGTAAACCTACGTAATCATGTTTAACATGCCATAATATATTCATGATCTATTGATGTATTGAGAACCTTAGTAGTTCATGACTTAGTGGCCTCGTGCGTCATGAACAGACTTAGTGACATGTGTGAGTGTGTTGACTGAGTTTAGGTGGTGAACTCGAGTTTCAGTGAAGATTATGGTTAACTGAGAAAAACGAAAAGAGTTGGGATGAGAAAGTCTTAGTTCACATGATCGAATGTGATTGTTAACTTAACTTCTAGGCCCGCACCAGAGACATGTTTTGTCCTGGGGTTGGTTTGTTGGACCAAGTGACCTATTTCACCACTTGGATCCGTGACATGTTTTGTCACCTGAGATTTATCTGAGTTTGGACCGGGCCAAGATCGGATTACGTGTAGTCCTCTAGCCACCTGTTTCACGGGATTGGATGCGCGTAGGGGATGGTAAATAGTCAGTCTTCTGGTAATGCGAACTTGGACCTAATTGAGAGATGGACCAGTGAGTTTTAGGATGGTTAGTATTTGACCCAGTTACCGTATTCACACAGCTGTATGTTATCATTAGATTTCCAGTTGTACGTATCATTGTCTTTCATATTAGTATTATTGTCATAACATGGGTCGTTAGACTATTTTATTTGTTCATGTGAGATCTTACCGTGTGCCATGCACGTTGACATACACCTGTTTTCTCTGGTATGCATCAGATTTAGGAGACAAACATGTTCAGTTCGATGATGCAGCCGAGCCGATGTATGCCCAGCCAGAATGTCCTTCCGATAGAGTGGAAGAACAAACTGAAGCCTAGACGTGTTTTCTTTTCTGTAGTAGCTAAGAATGTCCTTCCGATAGAGTGGAAGAACAAACTGAAGCCTAGACGTGTTTTCTTTTCTGTAGTAGCTAAAGAACATTAGAACTCTTTTATAGTATTTTCCTCAGTTTGATGATGGATTCAGTTATTTCATCAGTATTTTCTTTTATTATAGACTATGTATTTTTATTCCTAGTTGGACCTTTTTGTAATAAGGGTATGTTTGACCCATATTTTATGTCTGGGATGATTTACTATGGATATGTTTATTTTTTATTCTGGATTGTCTTATATCCTTGCTATTGTGTTCGGGGACCTGTGAATGAGATTTACATATTTAATGCTTAGCATATTGGATTGAGAAGAAAAAAAATAGTGTATATTTTTTCTCAATCTAATACGTCACGGGCTTGTTCACGCTCTGATTCTCGGGTATTTTGGGAAGCGGGGCATGACAGGTTTTAGTGGTGGCCCATGCAGGTCACTGTCCCGAGTCCTCACTAGTAAGAGTATAGTGGACAATTAAGATACATATCATATTTTATCCGTAAGACTACAATTAAGTTCTTATACTATTATTTTAATAACTATGTTTTAGTTCCTATTTTTTCGATATATTATTTTGATTTTAACCTTAGTTTTTCCTTTGATTCTCATTTTTCTTCAGAACCATAGTGGGTACACGTGGCTATAGTAATGCGTCTAGTAGCAGTGCCCCACAGCCCGAAGTGGACCCGAGCCAACTTCTGGCGATGATTCAGGGATTGGTCACGAATCAGCAGCACTTGACTGGGTAGCTACACATGGAGTCACATCATCAGCCTCCCCCTCATGTAGAGTCTGGTGTTAGGGAGTTCCGGTACATGCGACCGTCTTCCTTCTCTAGTGCTGAAGGACCCTTAGCAACGGAGGAGTTCTTGAAGGTCACTAAGACTATCCTCACGGTGACCCGTATTGCCCCTGCTGAATGGGTGGATCTCATGTATATTTAGCTCACCGATGCTGCTCGGATATGGTAGGTAGATGAGAAGACTCATCTGGAGAGGCCCATCCCGTGGGAGACGTTCACCGAGTGGTTC
The DNA here is from genome assembly GCF_001876935.1 of Asparagus officinalis. Taxonomy (NCBI): domain Eukaryota; kingdom Viridiplantae; phylum Streptophyta; class Magnoliopsida; order Asparagales; family Asparagaceae; genus Asparagus; species Asparagus officinalis. The sequence continues at coordinate 23,061,937 of NC_033802.1, forward strand.
AACAGGAAGTACTTTCCTTAGTCAGCTCGGGACGAACTCCTACGTAGGTTTGTTGAGCTCAAGCAGGGAGGCCGATCAGTGGATGAGTATGAGGTCGAGTTCTCTTCCCTGAGTCGATATGCTCACCATCTAGTTATAGACCCTACCATTAGGAGGCATCAGTTCTAGAAGGGTCTGGATAAGTATATCAGGTTTGCTCTGGCTGATAGAGCACTTGCGACACACGATGCAGTATTGGATGCAGCGCGTGAGATTGAGAGCGTGCAGAAGGAACCTGAAGACCTATATATGATTCAGAGAAGGGCACCAGTAGTTCCAGCTAGGACTATTGAGCATCCTCCTCAGAGGCACCAGTAGAACCCGCAGAGGCAGCAACATTCTCAGTGTCAGCCACCCCCATAGGTCCACCCTTATCAGCATCCTGGAGTGCAGTCTCAGAGCTAGTCTTTGGTGAAGTGTTCCTATTGTGACTTCATTGGGCATACCCAGCAGGAGTGTTGCAAGCGTCTCCGTCTATGCTATACTTGTGGATTTACTGATCATATCAGTCAGGACTGTCCATAGCGGCAGCATGCTCGTTTGCCCCCACCTCCAGTTCAAGCAGCTCTTCCAGCTCCGCCACGACCTGCCCCAGCAAATCCGACTCAGCACAGACCCTATCCTTGAGCATGGCCTCTTCCTCCATAAATATAGGTTTATCAGGAAGCACAAGGACAACAACTACAACAACAAATGTTTATGATGTCAGCCATAGAGGCTGAGGTGAACGACCAGGTTATCACTAGTAAGAATTGTTCATCTTAGTTTTATTTTGCATGTCAACTTTCTTATTTAGCATTACTTGATGATATCATGATAGGATTGTTTATGAGTACTAAGTTAGTTGCATTTACATCCTCCTATAATAGGCAAGGTTCTTGTTTCTTCCTTTTCTGCTTTATCACTCTTTGATTCTGGAGCCTCCCATTGTTTCTTGTCTCATCGATTCACGAGTGCCCACTCTCTTCCTATATCTCTTCTGACTACGGGATAGAATATCAACACTAGCAGTGGTGTCTTAGTAGTATCCAGTGGTTATGAAGCATGCCCTATGGTTATCTGTGGGAGCAAACTTTTTGCAAACTTTCTGGTGATTGATTTGCCGAGCTTTGATGCAGTATTTGGGATGGATTGGTTTGGGTAGTTCTTTGCCACCATTGTTTGTCACCATCGGAGTGTAGTATTCGAGATACCAGATCACCCAAGATTTGAGTTCACCAGTGACAATATATCAGCCAGACCTGTAGAGTACAGAGCTAGATCGAAGAAGGCGATGTTAGCTGTAATGCAAGTGGAATCCGAGAAGCCAGTTGTAGTTCAAGAATTTGAAGATGTGTTTCCTGAAGATATTTACGGATTGCCATGGGATCGAGCAATTGAGTTTTCCATAGATTTGAAGCCTGAAGTTGCTCCGATCTCCAAGACCCCTTATCGCATGCCCTCAGCTGAGTTGGCCGAGCTTCAGACTCAGTTGGATGATCTTTTGCAGAGAGACTTAATACGACCCAGTGTATCAGCCTAGGGAGTACCTGTGTTGCTTGTGGGAAAGAAAGACGGATCCAAACGGATGTGTATCAACTACCGGGAGTTGAATGCGATGACAATGAAGAATAAGTATCCACTTCCCCATATCGATGGCATCTTTGATCAATTGGGAGGATCGAGGATATTTTCTAAACTGAATTTACGGAGCGGGTATCACCAGATGAAGGTTAAGGATTCTGATGTCCTCAAGATTACGTTCCGGATGAGATATGGACATTATGAATTCTTAGTGATGTCGTTTGGTGTGACTAATGCGCCAGCGATATTCATGAACCTGATGAATCTGATATTCTATGGTGTGCTGGACAAGTTTGTGGAGGTCTTTATTGATGATATCTTATTATACTCTAAGAGTGAAGCGGAGCATGCAGAGTATTTACGGTACATGTTGAAGACCTTGAGTGAGCATCGGTTATTCGCCAAGTATAGTAAGTGCCAGTTCTGGCTAGATCGTATTGTGCTTCTAGGATGCGTAGTGTCAAAAGATGGCATATCAGTGGATCCGGAGAAGGTATCTGTAGTGAAGGATTGGCCTACCCCTAAGCCGGTGTCTGATATTAAGAATTTTCTAGGATTAGCTGGTTACTACCATCGCTTCATTAGAGATTTTTCAAAGATTGTGGAGCCGATAACATGACTTACGAAGAAGGATATTAAGTTTGTCTGGTCCAACACTTGTGAGCAAGCGTTTGAGGAGTTAAAGTCTCGACTGATTTCGGCCCCGGTCTTGATGATACCAGATAAGAGTGAGAACTTTGAGGTGTTTTGCGACACATTAGGTAGAGGGTTAGGATGCGTTCTTTAGCAAGATGGTCATGTGGTGGCATATGTTTCTCGTCAGTTGAAGAAGCATGAGTAGAATTACCCTACCCACGACTTGGAGTTGGCAGCTATGATTTTTGCCCTTAAGCTTTGTAGGCATTATCTGTTGGGAGAGCAAGTGAAGGTGTTCACTGACCACAAGAGCTTGAAGTACATATTTACTCGTGAAGGTGTTCACTGACCACAAGAGCTTGAAGTACATATTTACTCAGAAGGAGCTCAACATGAGGCAATGCCGATGGTTAGAGCTGATGGCAGATTACGAAGTACATATTTACTCAGAAGGAGCTCAACATGAGGCAATGCCGATGGTTAGAGCTGATGGCAGATTACGACATTAATCTTCAGTACCACCTTAGCAAGGTCAATGTAGTACCCGATGCTTTGAGCTAATTGCCAGTGATCATTACCCTCACGGCTCAGTGGAGACTTCAGTAGGAGGTGAGGGATATGAGTATAAAAGTTCTTCTTCCAGGAGTCACCGCTTCTTTGATGAATCTTCAGATTCAATCAACACTGGTCGAGTGAATCAAGACTACACAAGCAGGTGGCCCATTTCTTCAGAAGTGCAGAGAGTTAGTAGTGGCTAGACTTCGATCGGAATTTATTGTTCATGAGGATGGATCCTTATGATTTGGGAGTCGTATCTGCGTACCAGGAGGAGATGTTTGAGAGGAGATATTACGGGAAGCTCACAGCTCACCGTATTCCATTCACCCTGGGGGTACGAATATGTATAAGGATCTGAAGCTAAACTTTTGGTGGCGTGGTATGAAGAGAGATGTGGTTTGTAGTGTGGCTAAGTGCCTTGTGTGTCAGTAGGTGAAGGCAGAGCATCATCGCATCGTAGGTCTTTTGCAGCCGTTGCTTATTCCGGAATGGAAGTGGCAACATGTCACCATGGACTTCGTTAGTGGCTTACCTTGGAGCACTAGACAAAATGACGCTGTTTGGGTGATCATAGATCGATTAACTAAATCGGCTCACTTCATTCCTTTCCGAGTGGGACAGTCGACGGAGCATCTTGATCAGAGATACATGGATGTAAAATATTTATCTCTATATATTTCAATGAGTTCCTTTCCCAAGAGTGTTAGTAAATCTCTCATATTGCAGTAGATCGTGCGATTGTATGGAGTTCCAGTGTGCATCATTTTGGATCGTGATACCCGATTTACTTCAGAGTTCTGGAAGAGTTTACAGGCGAGTCTGGGGACCAGTATCAGTTTCAGCATAGCTTATCATCCCCAGACCGATGGGTAATCAGAGAGGACCATTCAGATTTTGGAGGATATGCTCAGAGCTTGTATGCTTGACTTCCATGGGTCGTGGGAAGATCACTTACGTTTGGTGGAGTTTGCATACAACAATAGCTTCCAGGCAAGCATTGTGATGACCCCTTTTGCGACATTGTATGGGAGGAAGTGCCTCTCTTTGTTAAGTTAGGACGATGTTGGTGAGCGGGAGATTTTTGGGCCAGAGTTGATTGACAAATCAGTTGATGTAGTCAGGATCATTCGGGAGCGACTACGCATAGCACATGACAGATTCAAGTATTGGGCAGATGCGAAGCACCGACACTTGGAGTTTCAACCATAAGATCATGTGTTCCTGAAGATTTCCCCCAACTGAGGCACCATTCGCTTCGGAAGGCGTGGGAAGTTGAGTCCGTGATACATGAGACCTTTCTATGTATTAGAGAGAGTGGGAGAAGTGGCATACCGACTTGGATTACCACCCGCCTTGGCTGGAATGCATAACGTATTCCACATTTCTCAGTTACGAAAATATGTCAGAAATCCGAGTCATGTCATAGATTTCTCGAAGATTGAGGTGTGATTCGATTTGACATACGAGAAATAGCCAATGGCGATTTTGGACCGAAGGGAGAAGATTCTCCAGAACAAGAGCGTCTCGCTTGTTCGTGTGATGTGGCACCCAGATTATCCTGGAGAGTCGACTTGGGAAACTGAGTCTTAGATGCGACAGCGATATCCTCATTTATTTCCTGAATCTTAGCTGTCATGTCTTGTATCTTATTTGAATCACCTTGTATGACTTTTTCTCTCATTTATTTCCTGAATCTTAGCTGTCATGTCTTGTATCTTATTTGAATCACCTTGTATGACTTTTTCTTATTTATGGATATGCAATATATTTTGAACAGTCTTGTATCTTATTTGAATCACCTTGTATGACTTTTTCTTATTTATGGATATGCAATATATTTTGAACATTATATGAGTTAAAGTGAATCAATTTTTATATTTCGTCCTTGTTATTTTAATTCTAAAGACGGAATTTGTTTTAAGGGGAGTAGAATGTAATTGTAGGGTCAAAAAAATTTAAGGATTGATTGATTCTCTTGTTTTAAGAAAATTGGGTTCGATCACTTGGTACGAAACCCTTTTGTTTTAAGAAAATTGGGTTCGATCACTTGGTACGAAACCCTTACAATCACTCACAATCTCTCGATTACAGAGGAAGAGAAGATCGAAACCCTTACAATCACTCACAATCTCTCGATTACAGAGGAAGAGAAGATTAATTCAGCTTCTCTTTTTTTAAGGTGTGTTCTTGGTGGAAAAAAGATGCTTCCCCCAATGCTTGAGTCGAGCTTGCCTCCCGTTGACGATCAGATCAAGGTTGCTGGAGCTTCTGACGTTCGTTAGCCGGCTAGAATTGAGGTTCGAACTCCGGATCCGTGCACAGAAACTTTGATCTCTGATGTTTCTTGAAGTCCAAGTCTAAAATCTCCAATCAATCAACTATCCACCCTCTTCCTTGTAGCCGTCGATGACTATTTATAGGGTTTTAAGCACGTAACTGACATGCTATAATCATGGATAGAGAGGTGTAACTACCTCCTCCAAATCAGCGCACACCATAATGTGCTCCTGAAGATTAGCCCACGTGACTGATTAAGTCTTCGGAGCCGTTACACATAAATCCTATGTGAATGACGAGCATCGTCTTTAATTGAAACGGGCTTCGTCAAGTAAGACGAGCCTTGATATACAACGAGGTTCGTCTTACCAAGCAAACTTTGCAGTAGACTAGTTTCTTCTGATGAATTTTGTCTTCACTGACTTCGTCTGACGAACCTCGTTTTCACTAATGAACTTTATCTTTGACAACTGAGTCCAACTATGTAGCAAGTCTTGTAAGTTTCCTTTTGACAAGCCTCATCTTCACTAATGAGTTTTACGTCAGGTAATAAGCTTCGAACCTCGTGTCCAGTGATGAACTTTGAACTCCGTATCCACTAGTAAACTTCAAACCTCGTATCCAATGACGAGTTCCGAACCCCGTATCCACTAGCGAACCTCAAACCTCGTATCCAATGATAAGCTCCGAACCCTATATCCACTAGCAAACCTCAAACCTCGTATCCAATGACGAGCTCCGAGTCACATAGCTCTGTTTCATTCATTAATGAACTTTGTCTTTTGATGTTGAGCTTTACTACGTGGCGACTCTCATTCTTGAGGTTGATCTTCACTAAACAACGAACCTCATCTCTAATTGAGAAGGGGTTCGTTTCCCTAACCCTCCTTTTCACATTTTAAATTTTGGCATTTTTGAATGCCTACAAAACTTCCTTCAAAGTTTTCGGATTTGAATTGGGTTATATGTAGTCTGAAACACTTTGAATAGGCATCTCGAACTTGCAGAGTTTATCTCACGAACCTAGTTTCGTTATGAACTTCGTGTTTGCTACGAAATTCAACATGGACATTGCCTTATGGTTTATTCTGGAGTCTGTTCCTTTATACGAGCCTTGGCAAAATAACAGTCATTTGACAGATGACACCTTGCGGCTTCGTCAGCAATACTGCTATGTGTCTTTCCCGGACTTAATGAATGGTTGCCAGCTGGTGCTTAGAAATCTCTATGAATCCCATTCGCAGATCTTGTTGGGGGGAAGATCTCCTCAAACGACCTCAACCGAAGATCGTAACCCTTGATTCGACTTTTTCCAGCCCCTATATATAGGGCATCATCATATGAGAAGTCCTTTCTTCTCTTCGTCGCTTGGACTATCTCAACTCCTTCTCTTTCAAAGTTTTAATCTTTTTTTCTTCGCGAGCCCTTCAAGCAAAATCAATGGCCCCTAAGACCGTTGTAGACTGAAGCAAGAGCAAGGGCAAGAATGTTGCTGGCTCTTCACATGAACCCGTCGTTCTATCCACTTTCTCAGGTAATAGATCTTAAACACATAATTTGCATTTTGAAAGATATCAACCCTATCTATTTTAGACTTGTGTTTCTTGAGGAAGATGAATATTTTCTTCTAGACTCATCATAAAGATGGTGTCTTTTTGGTTTGATGAGGCTCATCATCGATGATGCTCGTCTCCATGACCTGTTTTGTCTTTTGAGGAGTCTTATCTGCAAGTCGAATCTCACATGTCCAACATCATTGACTATCCTGACGAGGGTCGTCCTCTAGATCTGTTAAACAAAATTCATTTATATGATGAACTTCGTCTTTTCATCGACTACGTTCGTTGGATTGGCGAACTTTGTCTTCAGATGATGAACTTCATTTTCTCCAATGAACCTTACCGAACTGATGAACCTCGTTTTCCCTGTCGAGGTTGAATGAAGTTTGCTCGTCCAAAAAAAGCTTAACATTTTTTTGTAACATGAGGTTTATCATTTGAACGAATTTCGAAGTTTGTTGCTGGAATGACCTTCGTGTCACTTGGCCATGACTGCTGCTCGAGACTAATCTTTTTTTTGCAGTCATATACCCCTCTGTTCCGCTTCCGCAACATGGTGATCTTAGAGCGAATGGTACTCAAGCGGCTACAACTCATCCTTATTACTCCGCCCTTGAGAGTATTCCTTTGTTTGGAGAACGGGGGCCAGAAGAAGTTGATCTTCTCTCTGAATCTTCAGTTTCTATATTTAGGCGTATGATCACTGATGTTCCATTAGAGTCTATTAATCGTGAACCTATTGTGAAGCATGTTCTCTTATTTGGAGACTTTTCAGAGGATCCTGACTTGTTGGATATCGGGACAACGAATGGCTTAGAACTGTAAATGAGCGAAACTTGTTCTTGCCTCGGATGGAGCGTGACGTTTCTCTTACTGTTTTAAAGGTCATCTCAGCTCCAAGGAGAATGGACTGGGATTTAACCCCCATACAAGATGGGGTTATATGCGGCCACTTTTCCCTGAGTGACGCTAAGATAGATAGTAGTGGACGTTACATCACCGGGTTGCACCCAGGGCTTTTTCAAAAAGAGCTCCCTGTTGGTGAGACTGCTGAGGGGGATAATACCTTTGGCCATGCATTCTTTAGGTGAAAGGGTCAATTCCCCACTAAAGACTTTAGAACTCCAGGTTGGTCTCATTAGAGCCCTACACCATGGTGGTCTCAAGTCACTGAGTACATCTTGAAGGAGAAAGAAGATGACCTGCAAATGTTTGGCCTTTATGCACCCATCAGGGCGACACAATTCGGGTTAATCAATAACTCTCACCAGTTCTTTGGCATTTTAGAGTTGTATAACTCTACTACCCATACTTTCTTTACTCCTGATGGAGAGATAGGGATTGCTCGTCATGAGATGGAAGAAGTCTCTGGGCTACCAAATGGGAATTATCCGTATGAGGAATATATCTCGGGTCAAAGGGAGTTAGTTGCTCTAGAGAAGAACACCCCCAAGTATTAGAAACCTTTTAGGAAGTAATGTCATTACCACATTTGCATGAATATGGAAGGACGGCTCAATAAGAGGGGTAAGAGACTCCTCAACCATAACATCTAGGCCCGATATATCTTCAAGAATTTGGAGCATAAGAATGATCACATTATGACATTGGGTCCTTGTGACGCGAGTGAATTGTCACGATGGGTACTCGCTCATCCACCCATGCATCGCATATCAGAATCAGATGAATAAGGTTACCCTGTAGGTACGACATTCGAGAGTTATTTCTTTCAAGGTGGGGAGCCTATCTCTTCCAAGACTTTGTTGGCAGGATATCTCATGTTATGGCTTCATCAAGTTGTCATCGTTTCTAGAAACTTTGACTTGCTGCCAATGGAAGTGGTGTTTCCAGCCATATGTTTAGCGCATGGTCATTCTTATACCCTTCTTCCTGCCATGATTGCTCGTATTCACTATGGATTGCGAAGTTTATGTTACCAGTTTTGTCAAGGCGACGAGAATCCAAAGGTAGGGCTGCCCTACACTTATTTCATGGCATGAGTTGTTCTGCACTGTTCGACCCTTATAGGCATGCCTTCCGCTCATACAAAGGGTAAAATAATTCCTTTCATTCAAAGGTTGGAGAATTCAGATTGGGAGCACTATTACCTGGCCTTGGTAAGGCGCATTCTCCGCGACCATAAGAGATGAGAATTCAATCGATGTTTTCCTCATTTCCCCGGAACGAGCTATGGACAGGCCATCGTAGATGCTTCAAATGGTCAGGGTTATTCTTCTCTATCACTTGGATGCTTCATGTGGCTTATGACCATTTGCCTCGGGTATCATATTTATCATTTCGGCCCAGTGTGCATGTTGGAGCCTTACTTGCCTTGTCGCTTCGCTCGCCAATTTGGCTACACTCAGTTGTACGTTGGTAATCCTAATACTCAACTAATATATGAGGGTTGTAGCTTGATTATTAGGGCCAGAGCTTGGTATTGGACTATTGCTAGAGGTACGGGTGCTTGTTTCTTACTTCCATAATAGAATTCGCAGCTTCAGACCATACCTGCTTATTACAAGTGGCATTGTATGGCGAACGCAGTGATCCCCAACTTCAATGTGAATTCTTCAGGACTGCGATGCATCCGACATTGATATAGATCTGGAAATGCTTCAAGACGAAGCCGTATACCAGGACTCAAAGAGTTCTTATATGCTGAAGAGAGTGCCGAGGTAGAGGAAACCAGTCCTCCTAGCCCTCATGAAACTCGGGAGGAGATATACGCGGCTCTGAATGAGAATATGCCTCATAGATCTCCTCATGTTGATGAATATGGGAGCCACATGCATGCTGCTTCTGATATAGGAGATGCTCTTAGAAATGGAGCAAATCTTGGTGGATTTGAGGATTTCGCCCCCATGGACAAACCTTGTAAGCCTTTTCCACATGAATTTACTGCTGAAGGCTCTCAAACACAATCCCAGGTCCTTGAAGAACTGCATCCCAACAAAGGGATCACTAGTATGTCAACTTTGACTTGTTTTAATTTCGACTTGTTTTCCTCTGGTACTTCTTATTCAAAACAAACTGTAGAACTCGGACGGATGCGCAAGTCTAAACGCGTCACCAAACGACCAAAGCGCAATATTTCTCTGCCCATGACCCCTTTGATAGAGTCACTCAGGGTTGAAACAGATTCGGAACTTGAGGATGAGATTCCTTTAGCTCAACTCCGTACTGGATTGCGTTTGGTGCCGAGTACTAACGTCGAAGACGCTCCTATTGATCCTGGTAAGATATACATATAGCCGTTTACCCTCCTGGTTTTTAAAGGTATTAACAACTTTGTCTGTTGCGTTTAGTTGTTCCTATAGACCCCGCTGCCTTCACTGATGTAGGTACTGAGGCAAGATCAGCTCCTGGTCACCCTACTGAAAGTATAATGCCACCAAGTTCAACTACAGAATCGGGCACAACTGATAATCCTACTATTGATCCTGAGGAAGCTGAGTGAAATGAATTTGCACCAACCACCATGGCTAAAGCTGAAGCCACTGTGAACACAGGTGTTGTGTCTACCAGCTCCATTATGACAACTGAGACTTGTGTCTTACTAAGTACTATAGTCACTGCTGCTCCTACCACTACTACAATAGTTGCTACAACTATTGACACTCCCATCGTGTGCAATGTACCGCTAGTTTTAACAGTAACTAAAGTTTCTTTTGCCACTCCTCATGAAACAGTGTCCTCTAGTAGCACACACACTTCTCCTACCCTTTTAGTGAAAAATTTTACTGTATCAAAAATATCAGAGAACTTTCTCAGCATTCTGAGAGAATCTTCTGCTCAGGTCTTAGATCATGGAGGGGACTTTGCGAGAGTTAAAGAAATGATGGTACCTTTCTTAGACTTGATGAAGAATTTGACCTCCGATCTTGTAGTATTACCGTATTGGTTGCACCAGACTAAGGTTGAAGATATTTTCAATCAATGGCAAAATCGTCGATCTCGATCTCTTTACCCTTTAGCTGAAGAACGAGCTATACAAACTATATGACAAAAGGATGACTCCTTATTTGAACTTGATCGTCAATTGCTTGAGACCAAGCAACAAATTAAGGAGTTTAAAGAGATTGAAGAGAATTTGTCCCGTGAGGGTAGAAAGGTTGCAAACACTGAACTTCAAAAGCAACGTCAAGTCGACCATCTTCAAGCTCAATTCAAGGCTCTTCAGACCAAACTGGTGGAGGCTGAAGCAGAGTTGGTAGGCATGATGGATATGAAGCAGACATTGACTTCAAAATAGGTGCAGCATCAACCCTTGCTTCAAGCGGAACTTGATCGAATGGAGCAGCTAGAAAAAGCTATCAATAACATGAGTGCCTATTCCGATGAGGAGCTACGTAGACATGCCTTGGCTGATGTTGAGGCAGAAAATCAAGAATCCATAGCTAAGCTTGCTGAAGAGATTCGTCAGATTGCTGGATCCATTTAGCTCCATATTTTTTTATATAAGTAGAACTTCGGATGTTTTTGTTCACTAGCTCTACTTTGCACCTCAACACATGGTCTAATGCCAAAGTTCATGAACTTCGTTGCTTTGTATTTGACATAACGAGGTTCTAGCCTCATTCAATTAAGCCTCAGTGTTTAAGCCTAATTAGCAGAATGACCTTCGTTGAATACGAGGTTCGAATTTGATTTCAATTGAGTCTTAATACTTGAGTAAAATTAAAGAAACGACCTTCGTCGAAGATGAAGTTCAGATCCAATTTCAATCAAGTCTCAACACTTGTGTATAATTTGAGGAATGACCTTCGTTAAAGATGAGGTTCAGATCCAATTTCAGAGGAATGACCTTTGTCGATGACGAGGTTCGGATCCAATTTTAATCAAGTCTCAACACTTGAGTATAATTAGAGGAACAACCTTCGTCGAAGATGAGGTTCGGATCCAATTTCAAAGGAACGACCTTCGTCGAAGATGAGGTTCGGATCCAATTTCAATCAAGTCTCAACACTTGAGTATAATTAGAGGAATGACCTTCATCGAAGACGAGGTTCGGATCCAATTTCAGAGGAACGACCTTTGTTGATGATGATGTTCGGATCCAATTTTAATCAAGTCTCAACACTTGAGTATAATTAGAGGAACGACCTTCATCGAAGATAAGATTCGGATCCAATTTCAGAGGAACGACCTTTGTCGATGATGAGGTTCGGATCCAATTTCAATCAAGTCTCAACACTTGTGTATAATTAGAGGAACGACCTTCGTCGAAGACGAGGTTCGGATCCAATTTCAATCAAGTCTCAACACTTGAGTCCAGTTAGAGGAATGACCTTCGTCGAAGATGAGGTTCGGATTCCAAATTCAATTAAGTCTCAACACTTGAGTTCAACTAGAGGAACGACCTTCGTCGAAGACGAGGTTCGGATTCCAAATTCAATCAAGTCTCAACACTTGAGTTCAATTAGAGGAACAACCTTCGTCGAAGATGAGGTTCGGATCTGAATTCAATCAAGTCTCAACACTTAAGTTCAATTAGAAACAACGACCCTCGTCATTTTTGACTTAGGAACGAGAATAAATTTTGTTGAACGACGTGGCAACTTTCGACAGTTCCCAGAATGTTGATCCACAAGAATCCGTCGTTTCATCTCGTCAGCGTTAAGTCTTGAGTACTTAATGCGTTGCTTCGAGCCACATTTTCTTTGGCGCTAATTACGAATGCAATTGATTGCGTCGCTTTGTTCTCAGCACCCTTTGGTGGTTCGGTGCTTAGGGATTCGTGTAACGAATCTCAGCCACTTGGTTAGTTTCTTCGCCTATAAATAGACCATCACTTTTCGAGAGGATTCATCTTCCTCTTCCGTGCCTTGTTTCTAAAATGATTTAGAGGGGATAACCCATTTTAAGGTTCCCACCTTCGCTTCCTATTAGATTCCAAGCTTCGATAATCGTCACTGGTGAGGTAGGCAAAGCTGATGACGCTGTCGCTTCAGGTAACTCTTCTGACCCAATCCCTGATCTCTTGGTCTTTGTAGTAGCTCGCTCAGTTGAGGATTTCTCAGTGTTCCAGAGTCAAAATTAGGATATATTTTGATAACTTGTTGGACTTTTGAATGTAATCTCGAAGAGATATATTAAATTCAAATATGCTTGCTGTTTTGACATGCCATGCACCCCCAAGCATATAGTCTTTTCTCTGAACTTTGGTCTATGTGGCAACTTCACAGATTCAGTGAAGTGCTTTTTTTTGGAGGAGTCAGCAATAATGTTAGAGCTGCCTTCACGTTCTGCGGAGATGGGAGAAGTGCTGATGCTATGCTCAGAGCTTGTGGTGTTTCTATTAGTAGTCAGTTTACCTAAGTAGGTTGGCTCAAGCTACAAGCACCTAAGTTAAAAGTTGGGTATGAGGAAGACTTCATGCCCAGAAACGGAAGATGGAACTTCAACAACAAGACAACGATGTTATTGCGGACGAGGCTCGTAGTGCAATCTCGAAGGTCGTGGAGCTTGTAATTGAACTTCATAGTGTAGCTGAAAGAACTTATAACTAAACTTCGTATTGTAATTGAAAGAACTTGTAATTGAACCTTGTATTATAGTTCGAGTCTTCTAAGTTCAATCTATGTACTTCTAGTTTCTGTACTTTTGATTATATATGAATAAAATTTATATTTATCCACATATTGTTCTCTTGCATAACTGAAGCATTCTAACTTAGGATTTTTAGCAAACCCTCAGCTATCAATGGACTTGAGTTGCCTTTACAACTGCCGTTTGAGTTGGACTAGCCATACTTCTCTCCTCAGTATGATGAGTTATCAAAGAGTTTCTCTTAGATTTCAATGCTAACATTTCTCTTCTATCCTTAGTCTCTTTTAGACTTCAGATCAAATGTATGATAACGAAGTTCAAAATATAACTAAGGATTAAGGACAAAGTTCAACACGTAGCAGACTCATTAGGAAAATGAACGTCATTTGTAAAAATAACGACTTTAGGAATATCAAGTCGTTCAATGACTTAGAAAAATAAAGAAAACAAAAGCACCTCATTTGGTAGGCCTAAGTTAGGAAAACGAATATCATTTGGAAAAAATAACGATGTTAGGAAAATTACATCGTTCAGTGACTTTAGAAGTATGACAATGATGATAGAAAGGAAGGCACATCACTTGGTAGGCCTAAGTTAGGAAAACGAATGTCATTTAGAAAAATAATGATGTTAGGAAAATCACATCATTCAGTGACTTTAGAAGTATGATGATGATGATAGAAACGAAGACACATCACTTGGTAGGCCTAAGTTAAGAAAACGAACGTCATTTGGGAAAATGACGACGTTAGGAAGATCACATCGTTCAATGACTTTAGAAGTATGACGATGATGATAGAAATGAAGGCACATCACTTGGTAGGCCTAAGTTAAGAAAATGAACGTTATTTGGAAAAATGACGACGTTAGAAAGATCACATCATTCAGTGACTTTAGAAGTATGATGATGATGATAGAAATGAAGGCACATCACTTGGTAGGCCTAAGCTAGGAAAACGAATGTCATTTGGGAAAATGACGACGTTAGGAAAAATCAAACAATGAAGTAACACATCACATAATGGGTTACTATTGGAAAGATACTGTTTTGAGCAAAAGCATCAATTGTCAGAGGACATCATTAACATGATAATTTTATAGTCCTATTATCCTATTAAAGAGGATTAATGAGGAAAATTTGGAGGAGACGAGTTAAGAAAACTATTACCTTTATTTGCTTCTCTTCCTGCTGTGAGGTATATCTGATCGTGAAGCCTATGGGTAATATTTCTTCAGAAATTTATCATTGATAGGCATCATGAGTTTGTCGCAATTTTGAGTGATAAGATGCTAAGCTCCATTTGAATAGACGATTTCTACCATAAATGGTCCCTCCCATTTTGACTCGAACTTCCCTTTCTTCTTGGAGTTCAAGATCATTGGGCATTGAACGGCAAGAACCAAGTCACCTTCTTTGAATATGCGGTATCTAACCTTTTTATCAAATGCTCTGGAAATCCGAGCTTGATAAAGTTCAATGTGTTGCTGAGCTAGCAGTCACTTTTCATCAAGCGCTTCTAATTCTTCAAGACGTCGGCGATGACTTTCTTCCATCGTCATACCAGTTGTGAGTGCTATTCGCAGAGACGAAATTTGGATTTCCAATGGTAATACGGTTTTACATCCATATACCAAGGAATATGGTGTCGCTCCTATTAGCGTGCGAACCGTCGTGTGATAAACCTATAAACTTTGACCTAACTTCTCGTTCCAGTCTCTTTTATTTGTCAAAACTACCTTAGTGAGAATTCTGACGATGGTCTTATTGAAAGCCTCTGCTTGACCGTTAGCAGCAGGATTATAAGCTGTTGAAGCTAAATTCTTGATTCTGAATTTATCACAGAATCGGGTGAAGGCTTAGCTAACAAATTAGGGCCCATTGTCATGAATGATATGCCTCGGAATGTCGTACCTGTATACGATGTGATGTTTTAGGAATTTAACAACATCACTCATCTTGACTTCTCTTAATAGTATTGCTTCTACGCATTTGGAGAAGTAATTAGTTATTGCTAAAATAAAGCGATGTCCCTTGGAAGAAGGTGGGGTTATTGGGCCAACAATATCCATCCCCCATGTTTCAAAAGACCATGAAGTGGTTGAAGGATGAAGATGCTCGGATGATCGATGCATGTAATTAGCATGTATCTGGTAGGCGTAACATTGTTTGGCATAGGAGACAAGGTCTTGTACCATATTAGGCTAGTAATAACCCAATCTGCATAGTCGATCCCATAACTTAGGATCGGGCTGATGAGCTCCACAGATGCCATCGTGAGCTTCCTTAAGAGCTTCTTTTGCCTCTCTATTTGACAAACAGCAAAGCAACAGCCCGTCATACGACTTTCAGTATAAAGTTTGAGATTTGAGAATCGTAGTCGAATCTAGGTGCTCGTCTATGAATAGATTCTCTTTCCTTGATATCTTTAGGCAATAAGCCATATAAGACATACTCAATAATCGGAAACCGCCAATCCTTAGGTTCGAGCGTTGTGGGCTCACCTTCAATTGTGTTAATCTAGAATGTATACTTCAATTTGAATAATTGTCTGTTTGTCACTGTGACTTGCTGGGTAGCTCCTTCAGGTAGAGCTAAGGTAGCCGCAAGTGACGCCAATGCATCAACATAGGTATTCTTGAGACGGGGTACGTAGTCGATGTAGAAGCCCTCAAAAGAATCAGCCAATGTGATTGTTGCAATATGGTAAGGAATGATGTCTTCATTCCTAACCTCATATTCTCCCTTCATTTGATTAACAATGAGTTGAGAATTGCCATACGCTTCTAGGTGTTTTACCCCCAGCTGTTTAGCTATATCTAGACCAACCAACAAAGCATTATATTTGGCCACATTATTAGAGCACGACTCTGTTAAAGAAACGATGCGTGAGAGTACATGATTTTGGGAGGAGATAAAGACAACCCCCACTCCGGCTATAACTCGACCGGTAGGACTTGTCCTAGATGCACCGTCGAAGTATTGTTGCCATACCTGCTCTTTAGAAACAACGTTTGCTTCATACGTCTCATCTGGCATGTCTTGGTACTATTCGACTTTTTCTTTCAATAGATGATTGGCCATAAGATCACAAATAGCTTGACCCTTTACTGCCTTTTAAGGTTTGAAGTGAATGTCATATTGGGAAAGTAACAAAGCCCATCTGGCGAGTCGCCAGTTCAATACACTAGGTTGTGTCATGAATACCCGAATAGGATTAATCTGAGAAATGACATGTATGGTTTGTCCAACCAAATAATATCACATCTTCTAAACTTTGAAAACCAGTGCCAAACATTCTTTCTCAATAAGAGGATAACGAGGTTCAGCACCTGATAAAGTCCTACTGAGATAGTAAACCACTTGCTCATGGCCATTTTCATCATCTTGTGCTAAGAGCCCTGCTAATGCATGATCTGTAGCCCTAATGTATATCAGGAAAGACTTGCTTGACTTCGGTGTAACCAATATTGGTGGATTGGAGAGATATTGTTTAATCTCCTCGAACACTTTCTGGCAAGCCTCATCCCACCTGAAGGATACTCTTTTCTTCATTAGTTTTGAGAATGGTTGGTTTTTCCCTGACAAATTAGAAATGAACCTGCGAATATACGCCAATCGCCCTTATAAGCCTCGAAGCTCCTTAAGATTCCTAGGAAGTGGTAGCTCTTGGATAGCTTTGACTTTGTCTGGGTCAAGACGAATTCCGTTAGCTGTGATCACGAACCCGAGAAATTTACCACTAGCCATTCCTAAGAATGACTTAGTTTGATTCATCTTCAGCTGGTGTGCTCGCATAAGGTCAAACATTATTTTCAAGTCATGCAGATGGTTTCCCTTGTCACGACTTTTAACAACCAAGTCATCAACGTAACATTCTACAGTCTTTCATAGATGTTTTTGAAAGATAGAGGTCATAGCACGTTGATAGGTAGCACCCGCATTCTTCAATCCAAAGAGCATTACTGTATAACAGTATATCCCTGAAGGTGTTCGAAAGGATGTGTACTTTTCATCATCAGGATACATTTTGATTTGATTGTATTCTGAGAATCCATCCATAAAAGATATCCTTTCAAACCCGTACGTGTTGTCAATAATGACGTCCGTGATAGGTAAAGGAAAATTGTCTTTAGGACAAGCCGAATTCAGGTCTTGGAAGTTGATACACACTTGAATCTTCCCGTTCTTTTTTAGAACAGGGACATTGTTGGCCACCTAATCATGATGCTGCTCTTTGCAGATAAATCATGACGATGAGCTTTTTAACTTCAGTTTCAATTGCCTCCATGATTTGGGGCCGAAATTGCCTTTGCTATTGTTTAACAGGCTTGACGTCTGGTTTGATGTTTAATCGATGCATAGCCACTTGGGGATCAAGCCCAGACATATCCTCATAGTTTCAAGTGAAGGCATCAATATACTCTCGTATTAGAGTAATGAGATCTTCCTTCTCTTCTGGCGACAAGCTGTCACTTATGAATATGGGTTTTGGATTAATCTCGTCTCCCATATTCACTTGAATCACTTTGTCATTAGTAGGGGGTTCGCGTTGTTCAAAATGGTGTTCCCATTGTATACCCAGCTGTCGACTTAGTGGATCATCAAACAGAAGTAATTGGTCATCTTCTTGATTTTCCATAGGAGATGTTGAAGTCATATTAGCCATGAGTACCTTGAATATAGCTCCTGTGCTGGTGTCGGATTCCCAGCAATTAGATTCAGAAGATGAGGTGTAAGAATCTTCATCTGACTCTCCTTTGGTTCCAAAATGTAGCATAAATGGTGGAGATTCATAACCTAACCCACTATGAGTTTTGTGATAATAATCCTCCGGCTTTCCTTCCGGGACATAAGCAGATCGGATTGGTGTCTGAATCCCTCTACCAAAAATTAAGGCTTCTTTATGGATGAAGTCATATCCCATATTCTTCATAAGCTTTCGGGTTGTTAGAGTGAAGTACGAGAATTACAGATCTCTTTCCTCTTTCTCGGATTCTTCCAAAAGAGTTTGCTTCGGACCATCGCTCTTTCCGAAGATAATGTCTTTTTGGCCGTTAACCTTAGTCGGTACTATGAAAACTGCTTGTGAAAATTCAATTTGCTGTCGATTTGTCACAAAGGATAACTAAATTGGCATGTATAACTTTGATTCAACATATAACTTGGATAGTGGATCCACTACCATGCTAGTGCTTGTACCTGGCACGTTAGGATTCAATTCAACACGGGATAAGTAAGCTAAATCATCATTATTATTAAAGATAACTCCGCTGTCTTCGTAGATAGAATCATTTACATCCAGATTTTTTCAAGACCGATTACGATGGGTTCTATATCATTAAAAACAAGACCCTACTCATGCTCAGACTCGATATCGACTTTATTACCGCTATCTGGTTCTTCGATCAGTGGTACTTCAAATGGCTCACCATCAAGGTAACAGATAGAATCAGTAAAATAATTCTCCACCCCCTTGAATGGTTGCTTCTCTGTGACCACTGTCTTGACCTCACCACTCTCACCTACATATTTTATGCATTAGTGTAGAGTTGATGAAACAATTAGATTGTTATGGATCCATGGTCGACCCAATAACAAATTGTAAGATGTCTCTACATCGATAACATAGCAAGTGACATCCGTCCTCAAGTCACCCATTTGGCATTTGAGTTTGATCTTGCCAAGGGGACGAGTATTAGAGGCATTAAAGCCATATATGGTGGTTCTCGTCGTTGATAGACGATGCAGAAGGACTCCAAGGTGATGAATGAGTCTCAATGGTATGATACTCAAAGCAGAACCAGGGTCAACCTGAATCATGTCTACCCGAATATAGCCGATATACCCTATGAAGTACAACGATCTATCATGTTTCGGGTTTCTCACGTGCATTTCTTCTTGAGAAAAGGTGATGCACGGCATTCTTCTTTGAAAAACTTGACAATATTAAGGGCAAGCTTCTTCCAGCGTTGCTCCAGCTGGATTTGGTGGAAAGTGAATGAGGAAAGCCTCATTATCTTCCATTGCTTCACGAAGAGCTTCTCTCGTCGATTGAGATAAACGCAGAAGCTCAAACAGTGTAATCCTTGCCGAGATGTTGGCTAACTGAGCCAACACATCAAACCAAAAAGAATATTTCGAACTCTCTGGCGCATCTTTCCTGAGTGCTTTGTTGTAACGAAGTTCCTTCGCTTGAGTTTGCTCCGCTACTTCTTTCCCTGGTTTGGGTGGTGCAGCTACTATTTTAGGATATTTCTTCAAATACTCTTTTCCCCCCGTGTGTTCCTTATATCTGTGTAGGTTGTGAAGTGAAGCCTGGCTGCTCATTTTCAGAACTGCTAAGTGACGTAGTTTCAACCCCCCGTCTGGGATAGCTAAAACAGCGTTGTAAGATCTTCACGTGGCTCTAGGCTTCTTTGAGTTTGCCAATGTCCACTGCTCATCCATTAGTAGATCAGGATGAACCTATATCAATTCACCTTTAGGGGTGGTGTAAGGGACCATTCTCTTCCCTTTCTTTTAATGCGGGTCGAAGTTCACTACTCTCACTTCTGCTTGAGGAATCGGTTTTACACCATCTTGTACTTGCACCTCGGTGAAATCTCCAAACTAAAGTGAGACCATATTCGCAGATACCTTCTTTTGCTCAGCTTGAAGGGTCATCATACCTGCATCCAACAAAGTCTGAATTTTATCCTTCAGGATGTAACAAGCTTTGGTTGGATGATGCACCATCCTGTGGTACATGCATAAGTTAGAATCATCAGTCCTTAATACTTCTGCATTCCATTTTATATTTGGCAATGTGATCTTATTCATCTTGATTAAAGATGTAAGAATGGAAACCACATATTCATCCTTGAAATCGTACTTCTTCTGAAAACGATTGTCAGAAGTATTTCCCTTCTGTTTTGCAGAAGACTTTGGGGATGGGGCTATCTCAACAGCTAAGGTGTCTTTCCGTTTCGATTGTTTCTGGGAATTATAATTGCCTTTACCACCTCCTTTTTTAAGTTGGGATTCTTGAGGTTCTTCAGCATTTATCCGCTTGAGCATGTTTTCCACCTGCTCTCCTTACCAAACCAAATCTTTTCATGAACGGGCTTCAATAGCGCCTATTTTGGACAAGATATTAATAGAAAGATTGTTGCGGCACATCTCTACAAGAGTAGCTTCAGAAACTTGATCACGTGAATGCAACGATTGATTTCTGAACCTCTTGACAAAGTCACTGACAGACTTTGTCTTCTTCTGCTTCTCAGCCAATAGTGTGGCCATAGATACTTTAGTGTCCTCATAGAAGAATCGGGCTAAGAAAAGCATCTCCAAATCTCTCCAACTCTGGATTGATCCTGGCTCAAGTCTGTGAAACCACTCAAAAGCCACCCTCTTCAGGGTGCTAAT
The DNA here is from genome assembly GCF_001876935.1 of Asparagus officinalis. Lineage (NCBI taxonomy): Eukaryota > Viridiplantae > Streptophyta > Magnoliopsida > Asparagales > Asparagaceae > Asparagus > Asparagus officinalis. The sequence goes on from NC_033802.1 coordinate 23,082,526, forward strand.
GAATAATCGAGTCATAATAGGGTCATTACCCACTATATGACCAGTCTGCGCTTGAAAGTAATAAATATGTTGGGTAGGAGAACCCTTACCATCAAATTGTACTAAGTTGAGTAGTTTGAATTTTGGAGGATATGAGATCGTATCCCATTCACTTGGATAAGGTCTTGACACCCCCAACTCTTTGAAGTTTCCTTGAAGCTTTAGTGCATCAAGCTTCTTCTGGAAATCATCCTACTTTTGATCCCGTACTTTCGTACGAGGATCAGATTCAGCTTCGGACGATTCAGAATGAATCATCACAACCTTTTCCTCATCATCGTCTTCATCATTGCCATTTTGCTCTTCATTGACGGGTGAAGGTCGTCTTCGCCTAGATCCCGAGGCTTGGGAATGAACCTTCTTCTTCTTCTTTTCTTTCTTCTCACGGAGTCTTTCCACCATTGCTTTTAGCCGTCTAATGGACTCCTGCTGTTAGTGAATGGTTGATTGTTGCTCTTCCAGCTGCCGCGATAGCTCTTCCTCTTTTCCTACCATGTGAGCACTTGCTCGCTCGCTTTGGTCTGTATTAGAAGGTTGAGAAGTGGCAATGATAGAACTTTTAGGTTCTTCATCGACATCATAGGATATACCCGCTAGTTTGCGGTAATCTAGCGGGATCATTGCTCCAGTACGAGAATGAGTGTGTTGGTAAATACCCTGGCTTTCAATGGGTGCCTCTCGTAATCCGGGGGATCTTTTAAAAATCAGAAGACTCAGAAGTTTCAGCTGAGACTTTGCTTTTACCCTTGCTAGCCATGTTGATCATCACTTCAATGTGGCGATTCTTGGATGCTTATTTCTTGGGGAAAAAGCGTCTTCTTCTTGATAATGAGACCATTGACGGTTTAGTTAACCGTTCGAAGACTGAAGGCTTATGAGTTGACTCCCCACATGAACATTGGGAAAGTACTGCAGAAATGAGTTTTTCACAGTAGCAATGAGATTACATTTGGCTCATGCTACGCTTGCATGTGAGATAATCCCGAAGGTCACCAGCTGGACAACCCTCAGTCGACTTCGTCATCTTGGCTTTACCCAAGTGAGACCCTCTGAATGATAGAGGTTGATGAACTTGGGTAGACTGATGAACTCCATCATTCATGCGATAGCATTCGTTGGTAGAATGAGCTCGACGCTTGTGCCTTCTTAGTTGGCTCTTATCCTGAGGTTCGTTTTCTTTACGAACATCGGTATGAACCTCTTGTTGAATCTATTGAACCTCTTTTTGAGGATGAGGCTCGTTGTCTGGGGCTACTCGGGTACAAGGATGAGGTCCATCTTTCAGATGTTCCTCATTCACCTGACCCTCGTCAGACTTGTTGACTTTAGGTTGATCAACCCTCAATCGATAATGAAAACCGTCTAGCGAGACCAAAGGTCAAACCCTACGGCGAGCTTGATTCTGATGCTGACGTTGTCGAGTGCATCTCGATAGTGAACCAGTAGAAACCTTTGCCTCAGCCGAAGCTAGACGAGGTTCATTTTCAAAAGCCATAATTTGGCTAGTAGAAGCCGAAGTTCGGCTAGGTTACTTGACAACCAATTTCTTAGCCTGACGACTAGTTTCTGAAGCCTCCTCTTTGAGGGGCTTGGATTTTTCCTCGAGGCTGACTCGAGTTGAATCATCAGAAGCCACTTAGGCCGAAGTCTCATACAAGACTCGACGACACTTATGTGCTTTAATGGGACTAGACTTACCAGAGGAGAGACACTCCTCATATTTAGACTGGTCAAATTCAATGACCAAAGTCTCGACGTTCGTTCCCACAACAATCTTGTCTGATTGTTGCCACCACCATCTCGTCGGAAAGAATAGCTGTTCCCACTGTGGTCACCATCATCTGTAGGGTTAAAAAAATTTAAGGATTGATTGATTCTCTTATTTTAAGAAAATTGAGTTCGATCACTTGGTACGAAACCCTTACAATTACTCATAATCTCTCGATTACAGAGAAAGAGAAGATTAACTCAGCTTCTCTTTTGTTTATGGTGGGTTCTTTGTGGCAAAAGGATGTTTCCCCTGATGCTTGAGTCGAGCTTGCCTCCTATTGACGATCAGATCAAGGTTGCTGGAGCTTCTGATGTTCGTTGGCCGGTTGGAATCGAGGTTCGAACTCCGGATCCGTGCACAGAAACTTTGATCTATGATGCTTCTTGAAGTCCAAGTCTAAAATCTCCAATCAATCAACTATCCACCCTCTTCTCTGTAGCTATTGATGGCTATTTATAGGGTTTTAAGCACGTAACTGACGTGCTATAATCACAGGTAGAGGGGCGTAACTACTTTCTCCAAATCAGCGTACGCCGTAACGTGCTCCTGAAGATTAGCCCACGTGGCTGACTAAGTCTTCGGAGCCGTTACAGATAAATCCTACGCGAATGACGAGCCTTGTCTTTAATTAAATAGGGTTCGTCAAGTAAGGCGAGCCTTGATATACAATGAGGTTCGTCTTACCAAGCAAACTTTGCAGTAGACCAGTTTCTTCTGATGAATTTTGTCTTCACTGACTTCGTCTAACGAACCTTGTTTTCACTAATGAACTTCATCTTCGACAGCTGAGTCCAACTATGTAGCAAGTCTTGTAAGTTTCCTTTTGACGAGCATCATCTTCACTAATGAGCTTTATGTCTGGTAATGAGCTTCGAACCTCTTGTCCAGTGACGAACTTAAAACTATGTATCCACTAGTAAACTTCGAACCTCGTATCCAATGACGAGCTTCGAACCCCATATCCACTAGCGAACCTCGAACCTCGTATCTAATGATGAGCTCTGAACCCTTTATCCACTAGCGAACCTCGAACCTCGTATCCAATGACGAGCTCCGAGTCTCGTAGCTCTGTTTTATTCATTAATGAACTTTGTCTTTTGACGTTGAGCTTTACTACGTGGCGACTCTCGTTCTCGAGGTTGATCTTTACTAAACAACGAACCTCGTCTCTGATTGAGAAGGGGTTCGTTTCCCTGACCCTCCTTTTTACATTTCGAATTTTAGCATTTTTGAATGCCTACAGTAATGACTGTGAAATTTTAATACTAGTTAAAATACTTTTCTAGTATTTTTAAATATTTAATTATTAATTTTAGAAGAGTATTTGTATTTTTGTTAATTTTCTACAATTTTCTATGATTTAAAATCCAAATTTTATATTTATATAAATGACTTTAATATCTATAAATTTATTTTGAGCGGTAAAATTTTTAAAAATTAATCTGTTGTGTTATTGGTACTATTACATGTTATCTTAAATAATACGTTGTATTATTGTTACTATATATTACGTATTATTTCGTGTATTATGTTAAGTTATTAATTATGTATTATTTGTGTAAAATATTATATTATTTTAATTATTGAGTATCAACTATCGTATTAGTATAACTGGTACGTTTTACTGTGTACATAATTATTCCATATATATTTGATTTTAAATATAAGTAAATATATTTTATTTATTAATTATTCTCGTTTAATTGTACAATATGCGTATATTTTGACTATTTCGTATCAACTGTTGTAATAGCACAACATGTATGTTTTTATTTATAAATAATTATTGTGTAATTAGTTTAATTGTTAAAATTCCATAATTATTTTATTTTAATTGTTTTATCCCTAACCCTAACCCTAACCCTAACTAATATTATATATATGTATATATAACCCGTAACCAAACCCTACCCTTCTTTCAAAACAAAAGAAACAGGCCCGCCCACAGCCTCACCATCTCTCTCCTCTCTCTCCTTTCATCTCTTCCTCGAGCAACGACCCCTCCTCTTTCGCCGAACGGTTTCCACCATGACGACGAGCTCCGCCCCAACATCTCCCCTTCGCCTGCCCCTGCTGCCGCCTGGACGTTTGCCTCGCTGCACCCCTTGCAGGATTCGCGGCCCAAGCTTTCGCACAGACTCTGACCGCGCCTCCTCCCTCAGGCCGCCGCTGCAGCCAGTGCCCTGAGACCTCGACAACCACCCGTCGCCTCTCGCCCTCGAGCTTGCCACTAGCCGAGTTTCCCGCGTCGCCCCTCGTAGTCACCCCGATCTCATTACTGCACGATGCCGACCACCCCACGGCCGGACGCCGACCACCCCACTGTTAGACCCTAGAGGGGGGTGATTAGGGTCTTATGCTAATCTAATCTGATTAAATGCCAATTAAATACCAATTAAAATTAATTAATAAAATATTCTTGCAAGAGAGATATACAATAAGTTATAAGCAAGAAAAAGCAATATGAACAAAGGTAAATATCCTAGCAATGAGATATACTATGAGATATATGCAAGGATATATAATTAACACAAGGGTAAACAGTCTAAACTAGATAGTGGGCAATATAATCAACAAGTAATAAACAAAGGCGATATAAGATATGAACATAGAAATAAGTGCGCTAATGCAATCACAAACAAACGATATGATTACGGAGTTCGGTCCCCACGACCTACGTCTCCGCTCCTCACTCGAGGAGATCTCCACTATCACAACCGGGTTTCTACGTTTACCCGAACAACGTTTACACCTCACAATACGGTTTTCTAGTTTACCGAAAACTCTACAACTAACACACTCTTGTAATCCCACTCTACACCCTCTCAAGTGTTGAACTAGACGTGTCTCCCTCAAGTGCTCGGATACAACCTCTTCCTAGGTTTGTCAACTGACGACACTCATCTTGGGACGATCCCCGACTCTTGCTACACACTTCTCTCGGTGTACAAGTGTATTACAAGTGTATCCTCACAATTAGGCATAATACAAAGTGTTTGTTCTCTACAAGGATGAGAACGAATTATAAGCTCACTCTCTAAGTTACACTATCCCACAACCCAATTATACTATGAATGTAAATTCAATAAGCTCAATGGTTGTGTGTGTGTAAACAAAGAGAAAATAAAATCAACTAAACTCAATATGAACACTAGCTTAAGAAAATAATAATCAAACAATGTAAAATATAAAGCTAGATTAAGTTTAGAAAATTTCTCAATAGATCAAGAGTGGAAGGAGAAGAGTTGGATGCTCAAACACCAATAGATGATCTCCTCAAGCTTTGGATGCTCAAACACCAATAGATGATCTCCTCAAGCTCTTGTGAAATTGATTTCACAAACTCAAACTTTCAAATGCTTCTCTTGTGAAATTGATTTCACAAACTCAAACTTTCAAATGCTTAAAAGCTTCTTAAACCAAACTTAAACCATTGTTTAAAACTCTTTAAACTTGTTTTAAAAACACTCTCTTGTTATAGAAGAGCTGAAGGCAATGAGGTATTTATACCCACTCAAAACTTCAGCAAAAACCCAAAACAAAATGACCAAAAAGCCCATAGAATCCAAAACCAGATTCTGTACAAAATAGCCGTTGGAGTATACGGCGGTCAACCGTGGAAAACTCGCAGTCGCCAGTTTTGAAACTCAGAAAACTTCCAGAGGCTTACGCGGTCGACCGTGGCGGTCGACCGTGAGAATTTTCAAGCTGACGGTCGACCGTGGCGGTCGACCGTGAAAGTTTCTGCAGTCCACTCAGCAAAAGACACAGGCGCGATCGACCATGGCGGTCGACCGTGAACCGATATATGAAAATTAACAGGTTTGAAAATAGTTTGCTGATTTTAAAATACTATTTAAAAGTATTAAATAAATTCAGAAAAATGTAGAACTTTGAAAAATGATTGTAGACATGATAATAAACATGCTACAAAAACTGGTTTACAAAAAGGACTTCCCAAATGATAAATATCATCATTTTACAAAATAGTCTAAAACACGAAAAATATAAACATATGAATTTTGACATTTAGGCTAAACCTGTTAGACCCTAGAGGGGGGGGGTGATTAGGATCTTATGCTAATCTAATCAGATTAAATACCAATTAAAATTAATTAACAAGTTATCCTAGCAAGTATGAAATACCACAAGATATATGAGCTAGGATAAACAATGTAAACAATGAGATATATCCTATATGATGAATTATATATATGCAAGGATATATAAACTAACACAAGGGGTAAACAATATGAACTAGATAGTGGATCATATAAATAATGAGCTATGGACAATGGCGATATAAGATATGAACATAAATATAAATGAACGCCAAATCATACTCAAACACACTATATGATCACGGAGTTCGGACCTTCCGTCCTACGTCTCCGCTCCCCACTCCTGAGGAGAAATCCACTATCACAACCGGGTTTGGAAGCCGGAACTTCTTCTACACACTCGGTTTTCTAGCTAACCGAAAACTCTACAACTCACACTCTTGCAATCACACTCTACACCCACTAAGTGTTGAACAAATGATATTTCTTCTCTACAATAGATGAGAACACAATTAAGCACAACTCATTGTTACAATCTCTCACAACCCTAATATACTATGTATGCAAATACAATAAGCTCAAGTGGGTGTGTGTAACAATGAGATAAAATTAAATCTAACTCAAATAGCAAACTAACAATAATAAGAATATGAAAATCAATAATAAAATTACTAGATAAAGAGTTAGAAAATTTCTCAATAGATCAAGAGGTAGAAGGAGAATAGTTTGATGCCCAAACACCAATAGATGATCTCCTCAAGCTCTTGTGAAATTGAATCACAAAAAACAAACTCTCAATTTGCTATATCAAAATCTAGAAAATATAGCCGTTGTGCTACAGTAACCACGTCCAGAGAGTTTGGCGGTCGACCGCTAGTACTGTAGCACTGAATTTTAGTTTTATAAAATCAATTAAAAATAGTAAAACAGCTCCAAAAAATATGAAATTTTGTGGGAAGGTTATAGACATGTATAATAATATGTTAGAGAAAGAATTTCTGAAAACGCATTTCCCAGTTGAGAGAAATAAATGTTTGAACACAGATTTACAGTTTCTGAAAAACTGCTGACATACGCGATTTTGTAAAATCAATTGGGCACAGTAAATCAACTCCAAAAATAGTAAAATTTTGAGAGAAGTTTCTAAACATGTAGATAAACATCTCAAAGAAAGAATTTATTGAATATCACTTCCCATTTATAAAAACTCATATGTTTTATAAAACATACACGAACATGTGCACAAACAAAAACATGATTTTGTAAATTCCATTAAACATAACAAATCAATTCCAAACTTGATGAAACTTTACGAAATGTTTATAAACATAAAAACAAACATGTTAGAAAATGAATTTCTCAAATTGAATTTTCATTTGTGAAAAATCATGTATTTTGCAAGTGTGTCCAAAGCATAAAAACTCAAAACCATGCATGTATATATATAACTATATACATACACGATTTTGTAAAATCAATTGGGTACAGTAAATCAACTCCAAAAATAGTAAAATTTTGAGAGAAGTTTCTAAGCATGTAGATAAACATGTTAAATAAAGAATTTATTGAATACCACTTCCTATTTATGAAAACTCATCTGTTTTGTAAAACATGCACGAACATGTGCACGAACAAAAACATGATTTTGTAAATTCCATTAAACATAACAAATCAATTCCAAACTTGATGAAACTTTACGAAATGTTTATAAACATAAAAACAAACATGTTAGAAAATGAATTTCTCAAATTGAATTTTCATTTGTGAAAAATCATGTATTTTGCAAGTGTGTCCAAAGCATAAAAACTCAAAACCATGCATGTATATATATAACTATATATATACATAGAAACCAAATACGTGTGTGTATATGATATTGAGCTTAAGATACTTAACACACATAATATAAAATCTAAACTAGATTACCCAAGCTTGATCTTGATCTTCATTGTAGCTCAACTTGGTACACATGCGAATAAAGCTTGAACTTGATCTTTAACTTGAATTGTACGTTGCTTCACTCCACAATTCCTCCAACCTCTATTGGATATGATCGTTATGGCATAATCCATCCATCCTCCAACACGTTATTTGCCTAGAATAAATACGAAAATACAAACACTAGACAAATAACATTAGAAGTAAATTGTTTGTTAAACATCATCAAAACAAGAAGGCCAACAGTATCTTCATACTCACCATCATTATCAGTCCTGAGCTTCTTTATTCTCAGATCTATCTTATTCTTGACCTTAGTTTTTTATCTCCTGAAAGTTTCAAACACTTCTAACTTGTGCTTCAGAAAGTAGACCCACACTTTCCGAGAGTGATCATCGATAAAAGTCACGAAGTAGTGTTTTCCACGAGAGTGATCATCGATAAAAGTCACGAAGTAGTGTTTTCCACCAATGGACGCGGTGGTGGTTGGTCCCCAAACATCTGAGTGAACTTTCCACCAATGGACGCGGTGGTGGTTGGTCCCCAAACATCTGAGTGAACGAGCTCTAGCTTCTCCTTCTTTAGGGTTCTGTCACTTATCTGAAAGCTAACTCTCTTCTGCTTTCCAAGTATGCACTCTTTACACATGTCTATCTCTACTGACTGTAGACCTGGGAGCTTTCCCTTTGTGTCCATAATCTTCATCCCCTTCTCACTCATATGACCGAGTATCTAGTATCATAAATTTGAAGTCTCATTACCTGCTACAACTGAGATCAAACAACGTGCACCTACTATCATATATAGGGTATCGGTCTTCTTCCCTCGGGCAATCGTTATTGCGCCTTTTGAAATCTTCCAATCATCTACATGGAAGGTCATAGTGTACCCTTCGTCAGCCAATTGTCCTACTGAGATTAAGTTCTTTCTCAGGTTAGGAATATGCCTGATATCCTTCAACTCCCATACTGTCCCGTTCAACTTAATTGTCACTATACCTTTGCCCACAATAGCACATGGTTGATCATCACTAAGATATACACATCCAAGATTACCGAGGATATACCTCTCGAAGAATTCTTTCCGAGAAGTAGTATGGAATGATGCTCTTGAATCTAACACCCAAGATTCCTCTTTGCTTTCTAAAGAGCATATCAATTCATCATCTCCTCCTGAGATAGAAGTAACATTCACCTCTGCATTCGCCTCCTCCTTCTATGCACTTTTGCTCTGATTCTTGTAATACCCCGTCTTCTCACAATTCCAACACTCGATGGTCTTCGAGCTATTTCTTGGATTCCTGGACTTAGACCACCTGTCATTTGATCTATCACTGTAGTTTGATTTGCCTCGTCCATTTCATCTAGTTGAATTTCTACTTCTTGGCTCTGTATGCAATACTGAAGAGGTTATAGCTTCACCCGACTCTCTCTGTCGGATCTCCTCACAGAGAATCAGATCACGAATGTCATTGAACTTTAACTTATTGCTTCCCGATGAGCTACTCATAGCCATGACTATAGCGTTCTACCTTTTTGGTAGGGAAGACAAAAGTATCAACGCTCAAACTTCTTCATCAAACTCAATTTTAACTGAACTCAATTGTGTTGTGACCGTGTTGAGTTCATTTAGGTGTTATGCTACTGATGCGCCTTCCACCATTTTCAGATTGAATAACCGCCTCATCAAATAAACTTTATCTATGGCTGATGGCTTCTCATACATATTTAAGAATGCTGCCATAAGACCCGTCGTTGTCTTCTCCTTCGCTATGTTAAACACAACTTTGCGAGTTAGTGTCAATCTGATAACTCCGAGGGCTTGTCTGTCTAGAAGGTTCCACTTATCTTCTTTCATAGATTCTGGCTTCTTCCCTAAAATGGGTTGATACAGATTCTTTTGGTACATATAATCCTCTATTTGCATCTTTCAAAATCCAAAATCTGTTCCATCAATCTTTTCAAATCTCACATTTCTTTCATCTGTGGCCATTGCTCCCATTTGAATTTGACTTCCTCTAGATTATTTCAGGCTCTGATACCATTTATTAGGAAAATACGGGGGCTATGTTAAATCCCTAAAAGTCAAGAAAGCATAATAGAGAAAAGTACACTAAGATTTACGAGGTTAGGCAAACTTTGCGTACGTCCTCGGGAGTCACACAATAAATTTCTTTATTAATCTAAAGAAAAATTACAAATCTTAAAGCAGATCTCAAACTTAGATCTTTCAATAAATGTAAATCTTAACTGTAGCTACAATGAAGATTCCTCTCTTAAATCCCCCTTCAAGATCACTGAGTGCTGGAGAAAAGAGAAGAGCACAAAAAATTACCACTGTCGCCAGGAGTTGAGAAATTGCGAGAAGGAGAGAAGAAGCACACAGATCGTGCTCTGGGTTCCCTTTTATAAGGGAACCCTAGCAACAGGCTGGTGACAGACTGTCGCTCACCTGCGTGTGCTCGAGCTCACATCCGCCTCAACCTCGCCTGAAGAATGCTCACTGTAGGCTGTCTAAAAAATTACTGCAGATAGCTTATCCCCATCAAAAACCAATGATGGAAGTTACAATTTGACGGCTTCCAGAAGGCTACAATTTGAAAACTTTCACGTAGATTGATAAAAGGTCTAATTCAATAGCCTTTATAATCAACATCAGAAGTTATAATCTGATGACTCTCACGTTTTCAAGAAGCCAAGACGAAGGGTACAAGATGACAGTTTTTGTAACGCTCTAGCAAAAGAGATTACAAATTGACAGTATCTTCAAATCAAAATATAAATATCTCTCAAACCGTAAGAAATTTACGAAATAGACATGAGCAAACCGAACCCTTTGGGGTTAGTTTGGTTGGCTCCATCTCGTCAAAATAGTCAATTTTCATATATAATTCGTCCAATTCTGACTTACGATTTGAAAGTTATGACATATTCTTCGTAGCAAGTTATGTTCTGAAATCCGTCTGTAAGACTGGACTTCGCCTGAATATTGGACTTAGCCTGAAGCCTACCAAGCCTACCTGAGGCTCACCTTTGCATTCCAGAGTCAAAACATAGATTAATCTCTACGATAAAACACAGAGTTCGTAGACTCAAAATGCAGAGTTCATGCATAGCCAAACTCTGCGTCCTAGGTCCAGAACGCAAAGTTCATGCAGAGCCCAACTCTACGTTCTAGGTCCAGAATACAGAGTTCATGTAGAGCCCAACTCTGCATTCCAGGTGCAGAACGCAGAGTTCATTTCTACACCTCAGATTTATAACGCTGTGCGAACACTGTGTTTTCAGCCTTATGCACACGTCCCAACTCTGTGTTTCAGAGATCACAACACTGTGTGAATATGGCGTTTTCAGCCTTAAACATGCCCAACTCTGTGTTTCAGTTCTAAAACGCAGAGTTTGGGCCCAGAACATCATTTTCGGCGTTTGACTCGTTCAAACACGAGCTGAATGGTTCCAGGAGCCGTTTCCCCCCATGATTTGAGTGATTTTTGCCCCACTTAGGAAAGAATTAAGGGGGCAATTACTACCCTTAATCCCCCTATAAGTATCAAAAACTCAATTGAGTTCGGGGATCAGCTTTTTACATTAAAAAAAAGATCGCAAAAGGAGATATCAGTAATCTCTTGAGCAGATCATCTTGGAGTTTCCTTCAGCAACAAAGTTCTTGGAGCTTGGTGCCTGGCTTAAAACTGATTTTCGGTTCAAATCAACTCTGTTATAGAGTTTAAACTTGCTCTGAGTTATCAACTCGTTTAGAGTTTTAAACTTGCCACGCAAGTTCTCCTTAACGTCAATCAAGAGGAATCAATCATATTCAAGTGAAACAAGACTTTCGGATCGTCAATGAGAAGCAAACTCGACACGAGCATTTGAGGGAGGTATCTCATCACTACTGTGAAGAACCCAGACTTAAACAAAGGGGAAGATCTCCATCGATCTTCTTCTCTTTTGTAAATCGGGATTCCGATACAAGAAGATTATAATTTTTTTTCTAAGTTAGTTAGAGAGAAATTGTATTCAGAGAATTATATTCATTCTTTATCTAAGCTAGTTAGAGAGATAATACAATAAATCATATTCTCAATTTTCTTCTTCAATTTTCCCACCAAACACCCGCGCTCGACCTCGCCTGAAGCATGAGCGCTCGAGCTCACTTGGATCTCGCCCGCTCGATCTCGCTTGCAGTGCTCGACCTCACCTGTGCCAACTCGAGCTCGTCTGATCTGCATCATCAACCTCGCCTAATGTCACCTCAATCTCGCCCTCGCCTGGACCGCTTGCGTCGAGATTTGGATCTACACCCAAAACCAACAGCTGTGCCTTTGTGTAGAACAGATGAGGATAGCAAAACCCTGAAGTAAAGAAGACCCTTCAACAAGCAGGTGAGGATAGCGAGACCAGAGCATTAGTGCTTTGGAAATATCTTCTAGAGTTATTGAAAACAAGAAACAATTGTCCTACCCTTCAAGTTCAAGGGCAAGTAACAAAGCCGTATGGGTCGATGGATGAGTAACATTTCGAGATATCTTTCGCGCAAATGTTTGCTCTAGAGAAGGATGCCAACGATGTTGCTCTAGGCTCAGCTGATTCTATAGAGTTGTCAAATTCTTACTAATCACATAGTGCCGTCGGCAGGTAAGTAGCCTATTGTTGGCCTTCTTGTTTTGATGATGTTTAACAAACAATTTACTTCTAATGTTGTTTGTCTAGTGTTTGTATTTCTATTTATTGTAGACAAACAACGTGTTGGAGGATGGATGGAATCGAGCTTTCACGATCATATCCAATGGAAATTGACGGAATTGTGGAGTGAAGCCTATGCAATTCAAGTTAAAGATTCAAGTTCAAGCTTCATCCGCAAGCATACCAAGTCAAGCTTATTGAAGATAAAGATTGCTTTGGTAACATTTAGTTTAGGTGTTATATTATGTGTGTTGATACTTTAAGCTCAATATAATATGCACACACTTTTTATTGGTTTCTTTGTAAATATATATAGTTATATATATATATATACATAAGTTAAGTTTTGGTTTCTATGTATATATATATGTTTTAGTGCATTATATGTGTATTTTGATAAAATACTATATTTATTGTTTATAGACTTCATAACAATAGTTTATATCTTTTTTTAAGTCTACAAAATTATTTTGTAATGTTTCAAAACATGATTAAGATAAAATGTCAAAACTCATATGTTTACATTTTTATGTTTTGGACTATTTTGCAAAATAATAATATTTTATATTTGGGAGGTCCTTCTTGAAAACTAGTTTTTGTAGTATGTGTATTATCATGTCTACAATCATTTCCCAAAGTTTTATATTTTTTGAAATTTATTTGATATTTTTAAACAGGGTTTTAAATCAGAAAAACTGCTTACAAAACTATCATTTTCATATATCTGTTTGTGGTCGACCATCACGATCGTCCGCGCCTTTGATTTACTCTGTGGAGCCAGCAGAGACTTTCGCGGTCGACCGTGACGGTCGACCGTCAAGCTGAAAATTCCCACGGTCGACCGTCACGGTCGACCGTAGATGTTTCTGGAAATTTTCTCAGTCTCTAACATGGCTCGCGGTCGACCGTCGTATGCCCAATGGCTCTTTTTGTACAGAATCTAAAAAATCTTTTTCTGGGTTTTTGGGGGATTTGGTTGGGGGTTTTGCTGTTGGTTTCTCTTCCTATATAAACCCCTCAAACCCCAACTATCAATATCACCCAAGAAGTTTTTAAACAAGAGTTTAACAAGGGTTTAAGTGTTGTTTAAGTTTGTTTAAGAAGCTTTTAAGCATTTAAGAGTTTGAGTTTGTGAAATCAATTTTACAAGAGCTTGAGGAGATCGTCTATTAGTGTTTGAGCATTCAACTACTCTCCCTCGATCTCTTGATCTATTGAGAAGTTTTTTAAACTTCTTTTCTAGCTTTATATCTATTTGTTTGATTATTATTTTATTAAAACTAGTTTTATATTGAGTTTAGATTTGTTTAATCTCTTTGCTTACACACACAACCATTGAGCTTATTGTATTTACATACATAATATATTTGGGTTGGTGAGTGTTGTAACTTTGAGTGTGAGCTTACATTGAGTTCTCATCTATTGTAGAGAGCAAATCATTTATTATATTATGAGATTGTAAAGTTTTCGATGAGCTAGAAAACCGAGTGTGAGGTGTAGACATTGATCGGTGAGCGTTGAAAACCGACATTATGAGAGTGTGAATTGTGAAGTTTTTGATGAACTAGAAAACCGAGTGTGAGGTGTGGACGTTGATTGGTGAGCGTTGAAAACTAATATTGTGAGGTGTAAACGTTATTCGGGTGAGCGTAGAAAACCCGATTGTGATAGTGGATTTCTCCCCGGGAGTGGGGAGCGGAGACGTAGGACGAAAGGTCCGAACTCCATGATCATATCGTGTGTTTGAGTTTGCTTTGGCGCACTTCTCTTATGATTATATTTCTTGTCACCATTGTCCATTTCTCATTATTTATATCATCCACTATCTTGTTTATTTTGTTTACCCTTGTGTATATCACTTATCCTAGCTCACATATCTTGTTGTATTTTATACTTGCTAGGATAACTTGTTAATATATATATTTATCATGGACATGAATTGTGCATCTTTGTTAGGCTATGAATCAAATGTTGCTCCTAAATTAGATAATTTCTCCTATGTCCAATGGTGTGTTAGATTTAAGCTATTTGTTCAATCTAAACACTTTGATTTATGAAAAATTATAGATGATGCTTACATTGTGCTCACTTCGGAGAAATCTAAGTGGAATAAAAATGATCATCGAATGTTTATAATGAACAATATTTTGTTAGAATATTTGCTAAATGCTTTTAATTCATCTATGTCTAACAAGTTTGTTCATTTTGATGTGTTTACCTTATGGAAATTTATTGAAGCACATCAAGGGGACTTGGAGGTGATCCAATAAGCTTTGGCGGATCCAGCCTCAAGTTCATATGGAGCATCATGCACACGGCCACTAGGCGATAGCCCTAGTGAGGTTTGCGAGTTCGAATCCATTAATGATTTATCTAGTGATAAACTTGCTTGTGCTTCCGAAAAATTATTGCATGCCTTTAACAAATTACATAAAGATTTTATTGATTAAAAAAGCAAGCATGATAATTTAAAATCCGATCATGAGAAGCTAGCTTCCAATTTTAATATCATTTCTCAAGAAAATGTAGCTCTTAAAGAAAATAATGATATGTTAAAATTAGAAAATGAGAAATTATCATCATCCATTGCTAGCCTATCTCAGGCTAAGATTATTGTCATGTTAGAAGTAGAGAACATAAAAAATGATACTATTTTTTTATAAATGATTATTTATGTTTTACTTCTAATGTTAATGCATATGTGCCTAATGATGAGTTGAATGATGTTAAAAATCGTATTACCTCTTTAGATTCAACTCTTAATTCATGCATTATTAACCATAAGAAACTTATGGACTTGTGTGCAAAGTCCCGTGTTGACACTTCTAAATCAAACACACACTACGCACACTTGTATAGCAAAGTTTACAAATGCTCTATTTGCGGTCGTAAAGGCCACCTTGCTAAATTTTGCTATGATGCACACAAACCTAAGATTGCTAATACTCCATGTGCATCTCATAAGGCTTCTTCTTCATCACATGTACACACACATGCACCCATTATTCATCATAAGCATGCTAATGTGTATTATTGTGATTTTTATGGTAGAGTTGGTCACTTAGCTAAGTTTTGTTTTGATTTGTAAAAAGTTTCTAAATCGTAAAATATTTCAAGTAGACCAACATTGTTTTAAAATATTTCACATTTACAAAATAATCTTAAAAGACCATCTATGTTTGCAAATGTTACTCGTGTACGAGCTAATGGTCCACAAAAACAAATGGATCTCTTTCATTGCACATATTGCAATCTGAAGGGTCATTTTAGTGATTATTGCTTTGACCGTGTTGGTGCACCACATGTGCCCAAACGGGTTCATAACCCTCGGCTTTGAGCTTAAATGATAGGGGTCATGTCCCTAAACCTTTTGGTACCAAGAATACTTGGGTACCAAAACAAATTTAATTTTAAACCAAGAATTTTAGTGTTTTTATTTTTTTTTCTTGGTTTTGAAAGATTATACTTTAAACTTTTGAACATGAAAACAATTTTTTTATTGATCAAATTCTTTTGTTTTCATGAGTATGAGTTTTAATTTTAAATGAGAGGTTTGTAGTTATATACCCTCTGGGTTTATTGGGTATTTATTCCCAAATCTTGTTTATCGGATGCTAAAATGTTTATATGGGTTGATACTAGCTTAAGAGCTAGATATAATTGACTCTCTTGATTTTTGAAAATCAATGACAATTTGGTTTTATGTTCTTATATGATTTACTTGTGATTTATGATTTTATTGGTTGATTTGTTTTCATTTAAAAACTTTTTACATGATTCTCAAGTCTTCTTTCTTGTGATTTCATAAATCTATTTTATGCATTGTTTTTATGTTTGTACATTTGAGACACTTTCATATTGATATATTTATATGTGTTCTCATTATCCTCTTGTATGTGAGTGATATTTAGCATATTTTTTATGCTTACTCACATATTTGCCACGATCTTTTATTTTATATATTCTTTACGGCATTTTGATAGGGGGGTATTCCCTATTCTATTATTGTTTTTATACTCACTCATGCATATTGATAGTGGGAGCTTTCGCTCTCTTCCTTCTTTTGTTTTCCCCTTTTTGATGTTGTCAAAGGGGGAGAAATATTGTGAGTATATTCTTTTTGTTTATATGCATGATAATTACAATATTGTATATTCATTTCCTTTCATGCATATATCCTTTTAGTAAATTGTTTGTCATCATAAAAAAGGGGAGATTTTTGGCCTTCTTGTTTTGATGATGTTTAACAAATAATTTACTTCTAATGTTGTTTGTCTAGTGTTTGTATTTCTATTTATTATAGACAAACAACATGTTGGAGGATTGATGGAATCGAGCTTTCACGATCATATCTAATGGAGGTTGGCAGAATTGTGGAGTGAAGCCTATGCAATTCAAGTTAAAGATTCAAGTTTAAGCTTCATCCGCAAGCGTACCAAGTCAAGCTTATTGAAGATCAAGATTGCTTGGGTAACATTTAGTTTAGGTGTTATATTATGTGTGTTGGTACTTTAAATCATAACAATAGTTTATATCTTTCTTTAAGTCTACAAAATTATTTTGTAATGTTTCAAAACATGGTTAAACTAAAATGTCAAAACTCATATGTTTATATTTTTATGTTTTGGACTATTTTACAAAATAATAATATTTTACATTTGAGAGGTACTTTTTGAAAACCAGTTTTTGTAACATGTGTATTATCATGTCTACAATCATTTCCCAAAGTTTTATATTTTTTAGAATTTATTTGATATTTTTAAACAGGATTTTAAATCAGAAAAACTGCTTACAAAACTGTCATTTTCATATATCTGTTTGCGATTGACTACCACGGTCGACCGTGCCTTTGATTTACTCTGTGGAACCAGCAGAGACTTTCACGGTCGACCGTGACGGTTGACCGTCAAGCTGAAAATTCCCACGGTCGACCGCAGATGTTTCTGAAAATTTTTCTGTCTCTAACATGGCTCGAGGTCG
>NC_033802.1:23100999-23166503 GCF_001876935.1 Asparagus officinalis
GAAATGATTTTTCAGAAATTCTTTCTCTAACATGTCAATCTACATGTCTAGAACCTTCCCACAAAAGTTAATAATTTTTGGATCTTTTTTACTATTTTTAACTGATTTTATAAAACTGGATATACCTGCTACAGTACCGGCGGTCGACCGGAAATTCTCCCGGTCGACCGACGAACTCTCTGTTCGTTTTCTCCGTTTGGAAACTGGATCACGGTCGACCGCGAGAATTTCCGTTCGACCGCCGCTCTGCCAATGTGACCGTTTCTTTCCCAACGGCTATTTTCTGAGCTGATTTTTTTTCTGGGCTTTTTGGACTTTTGCTTGAAGGTTTTGGCTGAGATTTTGAGTGGGTATAAATACCCTATTGCTGTTTTCTTTCAAGCCATCTAAGAGAGTTTTAAAACAAGTTTAAGAAAGTTTTTAATCAAGGGTTTAAGTTTTGTTTAAAAGAGTTTAAGAGTTTGTTTGAGTTTAGTTTGTGAAGCAAATTTCACAAGAGCAAAGAGGAGATCATCCTTTGGTGTTTGGGCATTCAACTCATCTCTCTCTCACTCTTGATCTATAGAGAAGTTTTCCTTAAACTCAATTCTAGCTATTTATTGTTTTGATCTTAATTTCCATAAGCTAGATTTCTATATTGAGTTTAAATTGTTTTATTGATACTCTCTGTTCACACACAACCTATTGAGCTTATTGTATTTACATTCATAGTATAATTTTGGGTTGTGAGATTAGTGACTTAGAGTTGTGCTTAATTGAGTTCTCACCTTGTTTAGAGAACAAATCATTTGATTTATATTGTGCTTATTGTGAGGATTCACTTGTAATACACTTGTACACCGAGAGAAGTGTGTGGTGAGAGACGGGGTCGAATCCAAGAGGAGTGGCGTCGGTTGACGTGCCTAGGGAGAGGTTGTAACCGAGCACTTGAGGAGGAGGACACGGGCTAGGACCAACACTTAGTGTGTGAGGTGTGATTACATAGTGATTGTATTGTGAGGTGTAAACGTTGTTCGGGTGAACGTAGAAAACCCGGTTGTGATAGTGGAATTCTCCCCGGGAGTGGGGAGCGGAGACGTAGGACGGAAGGTCCGAACTCCGTGATCATATCATGTGTTTGTGATTGCATTGCCGTTCTTATTCTTGTTTTCATATCTTATATCGCCTTTGTGTATTGCTCATCATATTACCCTATCACTTGTGTAGATTGTTTATTTTACCCTTGTGTTGTTTATATATCCTGGCATATATACATATATCTCTATCATATAGGATATATCTTATTGTTTATCTTTCTTATCCTAGCTAATATATATTATTGTATTTCACACTTGCTAGGATAACTTATTAATATATTTTAATTGGCATTTAAATCGGATTAGATTAGCATAAGACCCTAATCACCCCCCCTCTAGGGTCTAACATAAAGTTCTAAGTGGAGATTAATATTTAGAAACTCACAACATAAGATTTAGTACGTCGAATGATAAACATGAATATTATCTATATTTTGACTATGTTTCACCTACGGATTCATTGTTATTTGATGTATGTCCTTGCACTTTTGCCCTGTTAAGCTCCCTAGTTCTTGTTTACTGCTCTATTTATATATTGTGTAGGAATTACTGGAGTTTAGCGGAGCGAAACAGAATTAAACATGGCCTGGTCGTGTCGATCTGCACAGCCGTGCTAGATAACAGCAGTCAGTTATCATGCGATCTGGAGCAATATTTGAAGTTATCTTTCAACACGTTTTTCCCAGAATTAAAAGGGAGACACCCTGAAGCATCTGAAAAGAGACCAGAGGCTGGAGATCTTGATTTTTCCTTCTTCTTCTTCTTCTCTTCTTCTCTCTAAAAACCCTTAGATTAGGTTTTCTTTTGATTTGGAATCTGTAGTTTGTGGAGAATTGTGTGCAACTTCAACACTACGGTTTATCTTTCTGATCTATCTCAATTTCTAGTTTAGTGCAACTTCAACACTACGGTTTATCTTTCTGATCTATCTCAATTTCTAGTTTATGATTATGATCTTATATATTGTTATCATGTTTTCTATTTCAATTATGTGTGAGTAATTGTCTTATCTGGGATGGAACTAGGTTCGGCCATGGTTATGAATCAATGAACTGATTGTTGTTATTGATTGTTCGATTTGCATTATTCAGTTACTAGTATCTAATTGCCTAGGGTTAATTCAATTGGCCACTAATTTAATTCTTTTAGGATGTTGATTTGAACTGAAAGGTTAGATTGACTCCAGAAAATAATAATTGAACAAGAATTAATTGATCACGAAAGTAGGTTAATTATTCTTGGGAACATGAGGGATTAACAAGAACTTAATGGGTTTAATTTGGTTTAACACAATGAAAATAGGTTGTTAGGCTGAATTAGGCATGACTTTTAGTCGTCGAAAGAGACTAATAGTTATCATAGGTTAGTCGTTCTTAATGCATTGAGAGATTCGATAACAATTGATTAATTTGTTGATTCAAACCAGAGTTGAAATCGAAGTTCAATCCTAGATCCTTTTATTTGAGTGAATTCGTCGTTGATACTAGCTAGCGTGTTCGTTATTAATAGTCAAAAAAATCATACTTTTTAACACGATTGGTTTAGATAGTCATAAAACAGTGAAAATCAGTAATTAACAACGAAGTCCCTGAGGATACGACCTTGCATCGCTACAGCGATATCCGTGCACTTGCGGATTTGAGTGAACAAGTTTTTGGCGCCGTTGCCAGGGACTTCGGCATTGTTAATATTGACTTTTTCATTGTTTGACTAGACTAGACATTTTCTTTCATTTATTCTATTTTTATTTTTTTTTCTTTTCGTTTGACTTGTTCCTTTTTTTTAGTGCAGGCACCCTTGTATGCCCAGATCCTTACGACTTGGAGAACCAATCGAGTGTGATCCCGAGATTGAAAGGACCTTGCGTCATATTAGAAGGAAGGCACGAGAAACAAAGGATAATTTGAAAAGCAAAAACACCATGGGAGACCAAGAAAACCAAGGCAATCAAGACCGATCCTTGAAGGAGTTTGCATCACCAACCACCCATAGCTCCCAATCAAGCATCTTGAAGCCTAATGTTGCTGCCAACAATTTCGGACTCAAGCCCTCACTCCTCTCCATGGTTCAGCAAAACCAATTTGGAGGCACTCCAACCAAAGACCCAAACCTCCACATCACTCCTCTCCATGGTTCAGCAAAACCAATTTGGAGGCACTCCAACCAAAGACCCAAACCTCCACATCTCCATCTTTCTAGAGTATTGTGACACCTTGAAGATGAATGGAGTATCGGATGATGCAATCAAGCTAAGGTTGTTTCCCTTCTCACTAAGAGACAATGCAAGGGCTTGGCTGCAATCACTTCCACCGGGCTCCATCACTACACGGGACCAACTCTCAGAAGCGTTCCTTGCTGAGTACTTCCCTCCGAGCAAAACAGCCCAATTGAGAAATCAGATAACCACCTTCACTCAAAAAGAAGGGGAGTCATTGTATGATGCATGGGAGAGGTACAAGGATCTTCTAAGGATGTGCCCACATCACGGGTTAGAGGATTGGCTCATAATTCACACTTTCTACAACGGTCTTCTCTACAACTCAAGGATGACCGTGGATGCTGCAGCGGGTGGTGCATTGATGAACAAAAGTGTACGAGATGCAAAACAACTCATAGAGGATATGGCACAGAATCATTTCCAGTGGTCAGGTGAGTGCTCTTTACCCAAAAAGAGTGGGACGTATGATGTAGATGCATTAGGCCACATTGCTTCTAGAGTAGATGCTTTATTTCAAAAATTTGACAAGATGAGCATGAATTCAGTAGCATCTAACTCTACTAACTGTGAAATATGTGGTATCATTGGACATTCTGCTGTGGAATGTCAGATTGGAAACTCCCCTTCCCCTGATGCACCATTATCTGAACATGTTAATTATATGAATAATTTTAATCAGAAAGGGGACCCTTTTTCCAATACATACAACCCGGGGTGGAGAAATCATCCTAATTTATCCTATAAAAATCCACCCCTGAACCCGATTCCTTACTCAAATTTTTGACCTCCAGGTTTTTAGGCCCCTAGACTCAGTTACCCCAGTCCCCAAAAGTCTAACTTAGAGAGCTTGATGGAGACTTTTGTGTCATTCCAGAATAAACAAAATGAAGAATTTAGAAATCAGAATAGAATCATGAGCGATGCCATCAAGAACCTAACTTCTAAGGTTGACTCTTTAGCCACCTGTAATAAAATGTTAGAGAATCAGATCACTCAACTAGCCTAGCAATTTAACTCTTCTTCTAGGTCTTTGGGTATGTTTCCTGGGCAACCTGAAACTAACCCAAAGGGATCTATCAATTCCATCACACTTAGGAGTGGAAAAGAGTTAGAGGGACCATTGATGAGGAATGACCATACGGATGTGGTTGATGAGAGTGAGAAGTTAGTGTCAAGTGAGAAAGAGCACAGTAGTGAGAAAGTTGAGAGATATGTTGCACCTGCACCTTATAAGCCTCCACTACCGTTCCCTCAAAGGAAAGTTAAAGCTAAGTTGGAAAAACAGTTTGGGAAATTCATAGAAATCTTAAAAAAATTGCATATTAATATCCCATTTGTTGAAGCCATCTCCCAAATGCCCTCCTATGCCAAATTCTTAAAGGAGATTCTATCAAATAAGTGGCGATTAGAGGAATATGAGACTGTAGCCTTGACCCAAGAGTGTCGTGACATCATACAAAATAAGCTACCACCTAAGCTTAAAGATCCTGGCTCATTTTCAATCCCTTGCACAATTGGTGATATGTCAATTAATCATGCTTTATGTGATCTCGGTGCTGTCTATATGTAACAAGTTGCAGATGGGAGACTTGAAGCCCACTACTATCTCCCTCCAATTGGCGGATCGATCGGTTAAACGTCCGGTAGGTATATTAGAGGATGTACCTATCCAGGTTGGTAAATTCTACATCCCGGTTGATTTTGTTATTCTTGAAATTGAGGAGGATTCTCAAATCCCCATTATATTGGGAAGACCTTTCCTTGCTACCGCTGGTACGATAATTGATGTGAAGAATGGAAAGCTCTCTCTCAATATAGGGGATGAAAAGGTGAATTTTGATTTGTTTTCTACAATGAAGTTTCCACTAATTGATGATACTTGTTGCAGGATTGACACGATTGACATGGTGGTTAGAGAAGATTTTATCAGAAATATCTCAAGTGATCCACTTGAGAAATGTTTAGTAAAGAATAGGGTACCATATGATGATGATCAGGAAATAACTTCCTATATTACAATGCTTGATGAAAGCCCCAACTACACCAAAACCACCTACAGCAAGGAACCTGATATAGTGGTCGAAATTGCAAGGGGGCTGAATGACCAGGTTGTGTATGTAAACACAGCTATGTCAAAAAGTAGCAGAAACAGCCCAGATTAGGTTTGTGAAGAGAAAATTGCACCTGGGAAGATGCTGAATAATGATTCCACACGGCCATGGTGTGTCTGTAGACACAGTCATGTCAAAAAGCAGCAAAAGAAGTCTAGAACCAGTCCATCTCCACCAGTTAAAGTGGAACATAAGGCACATTGGGCTATCAAGAGCATTCATTTAGATTTGAAAGAAGCAGTGGAACAAAGCAAGCTTCAACCAAATGAACTTGATGAATTGAGATTGGGTGCGTATGAGAATGCCAAGATTTACAAAGAAAGAATAATGAAGTGGCATGATCAACATATCCTCCGTAAAGAGTTTACAAAAGGAGACTTGATACTTCTACTTAATTCCCGACTCAAGCTTTTTCTGGGCAAACTTTGTTCGAGATGGTTTGGACCATTCCAAGTGCGCAAGATATACCCATTTGGGGCTGTCGAAGTATGGAGTGAAGCCACGGGATCTTTCAAGGTCAATGGACAGCGATTAAAGTATTATTTCACAGGAACTCCGATCGAGAAGTTGGGTACTTTTACCCTTCCCGATCCATCATCATTGTGAGCATTGTAGGGGTCGAGCTCATGACCATAAACGAGCGCTTCTTGGGAGGCAACCCAAGTTTTTCTTTCACTTTATTTTTCCTTTTAGTGTTTTAATTATTAGTTTTATTAGCTTCATGACATGTGAACTGGTGTGTAGAAAGAAAAAAGGAAATAGGTAACAGAGAGTTCAAGGCTAAAGAGGACAGAAGGAAAAATATTGAATACACAGTTGACACGGCTAGGCCGTGGCCACCAACACACTCGTGTAGCAGTCGGGACAGTCTTCATCTCATTTCCAGAGTCTACCACACCATGGGAAGGCATCCACCACACCCGTGGCCAAAGAATAAAAAATTTCCAGAGTCTACCACCCCCCTTCTTTTTCGTTCTAGACTCCCCATCCTTCCATCTTCTTTGACCTAACCCATCAAACCCCCCCTTTTCAAACCACCACCGACTGACCACCCAACCTCTTCGAGCAAACAACCGCCTCCCTTCCCTTCACCACCTCATACCACCGTCCTCTTTCATCCTTCACCATCAAAATCACCGACTAACAACTTCCCCAAAACCACTTCCCTCCCCAACTTTGATTCCACCACTCAACACTGCCGCCTCTCTCTCATTCATCACATCCAACACCACCAAACCGACAGGCGTGCCTCCAGTGCTAAGACACCGTCCTTGTCGTTAGGCCCAGAGCAACGCCAATATTCATTGACCAAATTCTTTCATTCAACATCTGAAACTTCCGGATCTGTTCTCATCATGGACACCCGCTTGGACAATTTTTGCAATACACTTGGAACAATGAATGACTTGACGTAACATATGCACCAATGGTCCCTAATTCATGGTTATCCACCTCCACCACCTCCTCAATGAGCGGTGACGTAACATATGCACCAATGGTCCCTAATTCATGGTTATCCACCTCCACCACCTCCTCAATGAGCGGTGAGTCCTTCTTATCCTCCTTTCAATTACTCAAGCACATTGGGGACAATGTGCAATTCAAGCATGGGGGAGTGAGTTGGTTTGTTGGGATGATGTTTCATGTATGCTTTCGTGTTTTTGAGTGCTTGTTTTCTGTGTTGGGATTTTTCATTTAGCTTTTAAAAGAAAAAGAAAAAAATAAAAGAAATAGAGTACCACTGTTTGAAAACTCTTCTAACACGTGCATCATTTATTTCACATGCCCCATTGTTAAAAAAAAAATCTTTGTTTCATGTTCAGTTGGTTAGGATGTTATCTGTTCGAGTTCCACTTTGTCGATACTTAACTCTAAACATTGGAGAGATAGGAATGGATTTTGGCTCAACCAATCTAATTAAAACCGAAGCTTCTTTGGTGACTTGGACTACTTTTTGGTTATTGGAGAAACACTCGGCCTTGTAAAAAAAAAGTCCTAAAGTCTGTTGCACCGAGTACCTGGCACCGCACCCTCAGAAGTATGGCTGTCACGTCAGTAGGTGTTAACTATGACGGGATTTTCAAAAATAAAAATAAAAAAATTGAATAAATAAATAAAATGCAAGGAAATCGAGTGCTCCTTTGAGACCTTAAGCAGGAAGAGTATGACCCATTGTGATGAGATATGTGTCTGTCACGAGGAGTTTTGGGCAATCAACTAAAATTTTTTAACTTTGTCATGCCATTTCTTTTTCCAACGTTTATGAGTTGAGTCACTTGCACTATTGTACTTGAACGCCTACAGATACATTTTCTTCAACTTTGAACTTAAGACAAGATTTCTATTTTGACATTGGGTTGAGTGGAATAATATTGCATGTGAACTTGAGAATAGTGGATACCTTTGTGCTTAATTTCTATTTTCTTTGAATCTGTACCCTCTTATGTGTGTGTTTCCATCTGTTTTGCTTGTGGACAAGCAATAGTTCAAGCATGGGGGAGTTGATAAACATGACTATTATCTATATTTTGACTATGTTTCACCTACGGATTCATTGTTATTTGACGTATGTCCGCGCACTTTTGCCCTGTTAAGCTCCCTAGTTCTTGTTTACTGCTCTATTTATATATTGTGTAGGAATTACTGGAGTTTAGCATCGATTCGGAGTCAAGAAGGAGTCAAGGAATGCATGAAAAGAGACTACACGGTCACCCAGTGTTCAACAACACATGCGTGTTGATTACAGAAGAAAAGCCCAGAAAGCGGAGCGAAACAGAATTAAACACGGCCTGGTCGTGTCGATCTGCACAGCCGTGCTGGATAACAGCAGTCAGTTATCATGCGATCTGGAGCAATATTTGAAGTTATCTTTCAACATGTTTTTCCCAGAATTAAAAGGGAGACACCCTGAAGCATCTGAAAAGAGACCAGAGGCTGGAGATCTTGATTTTTCCTTCTTCTTCTTCTGTTCTTCTCTCTAAAAACTCGTAGTTTAGGTTTTCTTTTGATTTGGAATCTGCCGTTTGTGGAGAATTGTGTGCAACTTCAACACTACGGTTTATCTTTCTGATCTATCTCAATTTTTAGTTTATGATTATAATCTTATATATTGTTATCATGTTTTCTATTTCAATTATGTGTGAGTAATTGTCTTATCTGGAATTAAACTAGGTTCGGCCATGGTTATGAATCAATGAACTGATTGTTGTTATTGATTATTCGATTTGTATTATTCAGTTACTAGTATCTAATTGCCTAGGGTTAATTCAATTGGCCACTGATTTAATTCTTTTAGGATGTTGATTTGAACTGAAAGGTTAGATTGACTCCGAAAAATAGTAATTGAACAAGAATTAATTGATCACGAAAGTAGGTTAATTATTCTTGAGAACATGAGGGATTAACAAGAACTTAATGGGTTTAATTTGGTTTAACACTATGAAAATAGGTTGTTAGGCTGAATTAGGCACGACTTTTAGTCATCGAAAGAGACTAATAGTTATCATAGGTTTGTCGTTCTTAATGCATTAAGAGATTCGATAACAATTGATTAATTTGTTGATTCAAACCAGAGTTGAAATCGAAGTTCAATCCAAGATCCTTTTATTTGAGTGAATTCGTCGTTGATACTAGCTAGCGTGTTCGTTATTGTTAGTCAAAAAAATCATACTTTTTAACACGATTGGTTTAGATAGTCATAAAACAGTGAAAATCAGTAATTAACAACGAAGTCTCTGAGGATACGACCTTGCATCGCTACAGCGATATCCGTGCACTTGCGGATTTGAGTGAACAAGTTTTTGGCGCCGTTGCCGGGGACTTCGGCATTGTTAATATTGACTTTTTCATTGTTTGACTAGACTAGACATTTTCTTTTATTTATTCTATTTTTATTTTTATTTTTTTTCTTTTCGTTTGACTTGTTCCTTTTTTTAGTGCAGGAACCCTTTTATGCCCAGATCCTTACGACTTGGAGAACCAATCGAGTGTGATCCCGAGATTGAAAGGACCTTGCGTCATCGACTTGGAGAACCAATCGAGTGTGATCCCGAGATTGAAAGGACCTTGCGTCATATTAGGAAGAAGGCACGAGAAACAAAGGATGTGTGATCCCGAGATTGAAAGGACCTTGCGTCATATTAGGAAGAAGGCACGAGAAACAAAGGATAATTTAAAAAGCAAAAACACCATGGGAGACCAAGAAAACCAAGGTAATCAAGACCGATCCTTGAAGGAGTTTGCATCACCAACCACCCATAGCTCCCAATCAAGCATCTTGAAGCCTAATGTTGCTACCAACAATTTCGAACTCAAGCCCTCACTCCTCTCCATGGTTCAGCAAAACCAATTTGGAGGCACTCCAACCGAAGACCCAAACCTCCACATCTCCATCTTTCTAGAGTATTGTGACACCTTGAAGATGAATGGAGTGTCGGATGATGTAATCAAGCTAAGGTTGTTTCCCTTCTCACTAAGAGATAAGGCAAGGGCTTGGCTGCAATCACTTCCACCGGGCTCTATCACTTCATGGGACCAACTCTCAGAAGCGTTCCTTGCTAAGTACTTCCCTCCGAGAAAAACAGCCCAATTGAGAAATCAGATAACCACCTTCACTCAAAAAGAAGGGGAGTCATTGTATGATGCATGGGAGAGGTACAAGGATCTTCTAAGGATGTGCCCACATCACGGGTTAGAGGATTGGCACATAATTCACACTTTCTACAACGGTCTTCTCTACAACACAAGGATGACCGTGGATGCTACAGCGGGTGGTTCATTGATGAACAAAAGTGTACGAGATGCAAAACAAGTCATAGAGGATATGGCACAGAATCATTTCCAGTGGTCAGGTGAGCGCTCTTTACCCAAAAAGAGTGGGAGGTATGATGTAGATGCATTAGACCACATTGCTTCTAGAGTAGATGCTTTATTTCAAAATTTTGACAAGATGAGCATGAATTCAGTAGCATCTAACTCTACTAACTGTGAAATATGTGGTATCATTGGACATTCTGCTGTGGAATGTCAGAATGGAAACTCCCCTTCCCCTGATGCACCATTATCTGAACATGTTAATTATATGAATAATTTTAATCAGAAAGGGGACCCTTTTTCCAATACATACAACCCGGGGTGGAGAAATCATCCTAATTTATCCTATAAAAATCCACCACTGAACCCGATTCCTCACTCAAATTTTTGACCTCCAGGTTTTCAGGCCCCTAGACTCACTTACCCCAGTCCCCAAAAGTCTAACTTAGAGAATTTGATGGAGAATTTTGTGTCATTCCAGAATAAACAAAATGAAGAATTTAGAAATCAGAATAGAATCATGAGCGATGTCATCAAGAATCTAACTTCTAAGGTTGACTCTTTAGCCACCCATAATAAAATGTTAGAGAATCAGATCACTCAACTAGCCCAGCAATTTAACTCTTCTTCTAGGTCTTTGGGTATGTTTCCTGGGCAACCTGAAACTAACCCAAAGGGATCTATCAATGCCATCACACTTAGGAGTGGAAAAGAGTTAGAGGGACCAATGATGAGGAATGACCATACAGATGTGGTTGATGAGAGTGAGAAGTTAGTGTCAAGTGAGAAAGAGCACAGTAGTGAGAAAGTTGAGAGATATGTTGCACCTGCACCTTATAAGCCTCCACTACCCTTCCCTCAAAGGCAAGTTAAAGCTAAGTTGGAAAAACAGTTTGGGAAATTCATAGAAATCTTAAAAAATTGCATATTAATATCCTATTTGTTGAAGCCATCTCCCAAATGCCCTCCTATGCCAAATTCTTAAAGGAGATTCTATCAAATAAGAGGCGATTAGAGGAATATGAGACTGTAGCCTTGACCAAGGAGTGTAGTGACATCATACAAAATAAGCTACCACCTAAGCTTAAAGATCCTGGCTCATTTTCAATCCCTTGCACAATTGGTGATATGTCAATTAATCATGCTCTATGTGATCTCTGTGCTACTGTCCGTCTTATGCCATTGTCTATATGTAACAAGTTGCAGATGGGAGACTTTAAGCCCACTACTATCTCCCTCTAATTAGCGGATCGATCGGTTAAACGTCCGGTAGGTATATTAGAGGATGTACCTATCCAGGTTGGTAAATTCTACATCCGGGTTGATTTTGTTATTCTTGAAATTGAGGAGGATTCTCAAATCCCTATTATATTGGGAAGATCTTTCCTTGCTACCGCTGGTGTGATAATTGATGTGAAGAATGGAAAGCTCTCTCTCAATATAGGGGATGAAAAGGTGAATTTTGATTTGTTTTCTACTATGAAGTTTCCACTAATTGATGATACTTGTTGCAGGATTGACACGATTGACATGGTGGTTAGAGAAGATTTTATCAGAAATATCTCAAGTGATCCACTTGAGAAATGTTTAGTAAAGAATGGGGTACCAGATGATGATGATCAGGAAATAACTTCCTATATTACAATACTTGATGAAAGCCCCAACTACACCAAAACCACCTACAGCAAGGAACCTGATATAGTGGTCAAAATTACAAGGGGGCTGAATGACCAGGTTGTGTATATAAACAAAGCTATGTCAAAAAGTAGCAGAAACAGCCCAGATTAGGTTTGTGAAGAGAAAATTGCAACTTGGAAGATGCTGAATAATGATTCCACACGGCCATGGTGTGTCCGTAGACACAGTCATGTCAAAAAGCAGCAGAAGAAGTCTAGAACCAGTCCATCTCCACCAGTTAAAGTGGAACATAAGGCACATTGGGCTATCAAGAGCATTCATTTAGATTTGAAAGAAGCAGGGGAAGAGAGCAAGCTTCAACCAAATGAACTTGATGAATTGAGATTGGGTGCATATGAGAATGCCAAGATTTACAAAGAAAGAATAATGAAGTGGCATGATCAACATATCCTCCGTAAAGAGTAATGCCAAGATTTACAAAGAAAGAATAATGAAGTGGCATGATCAACATATCCTCCGTAAAGAGTTTACAGAAGGAGACTTGATACTTCTACTTAATTCCCGACTCAAGCTTTTTCCGGGCAAACTTTGTTCGAGGTGGTTTGGACCATTCCAAGTGCACAAGATATACACATTTGGGGTTGTCGAAGTATGGAGTGAAGCCACGGGATCTTTCAAGGTCAATGGACAGCGATTAAAGTATTATTTCACAGGAACTCCGATCGAGAAGTTGGGTACTTTTACCCTTCCCGATCCATCATCATTGTGAGCATTGAAGGGGTCGAGCTCATGACCATAAACGAGCGCTTCTTGGGAGGCAACCCAAGTTTTTCTTTTACTTTATTTTTCCTTTTAGTGTTTTAATTATTAGTTTTATTAGCTTCATGACATGTGAACTGGTGTGTAGGTGAATGAAAAAAGGAAATAGGTAACAGAGAGTTCAAGGCTAAAGAGGACAGAAGGAAAAATATTGAATACACAGTTGACACGGCTAGGCCGTGTCCACCAACACACTCGTGTAGCAGTCGGGACAGTCTTCATCTCATTTCCAGAGTCTACCATACCATGGGAAGGCATCCACCACACCCGTGGCCAAAGAATAAAAAATTTCCAGAGTCTACCACCCCCCTTCTTTTTCGTTCTAGACTCCCCATCCTTCCATCTTCTTTGACCTTACCCATCAAATCCCCCTTTTCAAACAACCACCGACTGACCACCCCACCTCTTTGAGCAAACAACCGCCTCCCTTCCCTTCACCACCTCATACCACCGTCCTCTTTCATCCTTCACCATCAAAATCGCCGACTAACAACTTCCCCAAAACCACTTCCCTCCCCAACGTTGATTCCTCCACTCAACACTGCCGCCTCTCTCTCATTCATCACATCCAACACCACCAAACCGATAGGCGTGCCTCCAGTGCTAAGACACCGTCCTTGTCGTTAGGCCCAGAGCAACGCCAATATTCATTGACCAAATTCTTTCATTCAACATCTGAAACTTCCGGATCTGTTCTCATCATGGACACCCGCTTGGACAATTTTCGCAATACACTTGGAACAATGAATGACCAGACGTAACATATGCACCAATGGTCCCTAATTCATGGTTATCCACCTCCACCACCTCCTCAATGAGCGGTGACGTAACATATGCACCAATGGTCCCTAATTCATGGTTATCCACCTCCACCACCTCCTCAATGAGCGGTGAGTCCTTCTTATCCTCCTTTCAATTACTCAAGCACATTGGGGAGAATGTGCAATTCAAGCATAGGGGAGTGAGTTGGTTTGTTGGGATGATGTTTCATGTATGCTTTGGTGTTTTTGAGTGCTTGTTTTTTGTGTTGGGATTTTTCATTTAGCTTTTAAAAGAAAAAGAAAAAAGAAAATAAAAAGAGTATCACTGTTTGAAAACTCTTCTAACACGTGCATCATTTATTTCACATGCCCCATTGTTAAAAAAAATCTTTGTTTCATGTTTAGTTGGTTAGGATGTTATCTGTTCGAGTTCCACTTTGTCGATACTTAACTCTAAACATTGGAGAGATAGGAATGGATTTTGGCTCAACCCATCTAATTAAAACCTAAGCTTCTTTGGTGACTTGGACTACTTTTTGGTTACTGGAGAAACACTCGGCCTTGTAAAAAAAAATTCCTAAAGCCTGTTGCACCGAGTACCTGGCACCGCACCCTCAGAAGTATGGCTGTCACGTCATTAGGTGTTAACTATGACGGGATTTAAAAAAAAATAAGAAAATTGAATAAATAAATAAAATGCAAGGAAACCGAGTGCTCTTTTGAGACCTTAAGCAGGAAGAGTATGACCCATTGTGATGAGATATGTGTTTGTCACGAGGAGTTTTGGGCAATCAACTAAAAATTTTTAACTTTGTCATGCCATATCTTTTTCCAACGTTTATGAGTTGAGTCACTTGCACTACTGTACGTGAACGCCTACAGATACATTTTCTTCAACTTTGAACTTAAGACAATATTTCTATTTTGACATTGGGTTGAGTGGAATAATATTGCATGTGAACTTGAGAATAGTGGATACATTTGTGTTTAATTTCTATTTTCTTTGAATCTGTACCCTCTCATGTGTGTGTTTCCATCTGTTTTGCTTGAGGACAAGCAATAGTTCAAGCATGGGGGAGTTGATAAACATGAATATTATCTATATTTTGACTATGTTTTACCTACGGATTCATTGTTATTTGATGTATGTCCTTGCACTTTTGCCCTGTTAAGCTCCCTAGTTCTTGTTTACTGCTCTATTTATATATTGTGTAGGAATTACTGGAGTTTAGCGTGGATTCGGAGTCAAGAAGGAGTCAAGGAATGCATGAAAAGAGACTACACAGTCACCCAGTGTTCAACAACACAGGCGTGTTGATTACAGAAGAAAAGCCCAGAAAGCAGAGCGAAACGGAATTAAACACGGCCTGGTCGTGTCGATTTGCACAGCCGTGCTGGATAACAGCAGTCAGTTATCATGCGATCTGGAGCAATATTTGTAGTTATT
This sequence comes from Asparagus officinalis, assembly GCF_001876935.1. Taxonomy (NCBI): domain Eukaryota; kingdom Viridiplantae; phylum Streptophyta; class Magnoliopsida; order Asparagales; family Asparagaceae; genus Asparagus; species Asparagus officinalis. The sequence goes on from NC_033802.1 coordinate 23,115,882, forward strand.
TTTCAACACGTTTTTCCCGAAATTAAAAGGGAGACACCCTGAAGCATCTGAAAAGAGACCAGAGGCTAGAGATCTTGATTTTTCCTTCTTCTTCTTCTCTTCTTCTCTCTAAAAACTCTTAGATTAGGTTTTCTTTTGATTTGGAATCTGCTGTTTGTGGAGAATTGTGTGCAACTTCAACACTACGGTTTATCTTTTTGATCTATCTCAATTTCTAGTTTATGATTATGATCTTATATATTGTTATCATGTTTTCTATTTCAATTATGTGTGAGTAATTGTCTTATCTGGGATTGAACTAGGTTCGGCCATGGTTATGAATCAATGAACTGATTGTTGTTGTTATTGATTGTTCGATTTGCATTATTCGGTTACTAGTATCTAATTGCCTAGGGTTAATTCAATTGGCCACTGATTTAATTCTTTTAGGATGTTGATTTGAACTGAAAGGTTAGATTGACGCCGGAAAATAATAATTGAACAAGAATTAATTGATCACGAAAGTAGGTTAAATAGTCTTGAGAACATGAGGGATTAACAAGAACTTAATAGGTTTAATTTGGTTTAACACTATGAAAATAAGTTGTTAGGCTGAATTAGGCACGACTTTTAGTCGTCGAAAGAGACTAATAGTTATCATAGGTTAGTCGTTCTCAATCCTAGATCCTTTTATTTGAGTGAATTCGTCGTTGATACTAGCTAGTGTGTTCTTTATTGATAGTCATAAAAATCATACTTTTTAACACGATTGGTTTAGATAGTCACAAAACAGTGAAAATTAGTAATTAACAACGAAGTCCCTGAGGATACGACCTTGCATCGCTACAGCGATATCCGTGCACTTGCGGATTTGAGTGAACATCTAAATACTAATTCCAATCCTATGAATGAAATCAAAATGTAAAAGTAGATACTCCAAACCTCAACTGTAAGAAATCAAGGTCACATCTCAATCTACCCTCAGGTAGTTGGCATAAACATAAGAAAATGTCAACCTGCTCAAATATCATCATGAACTATATCATGTGCATCATGTATCAATTGTGCAACCTACTCATGGATAAACTATAAGGGTACAAACTGTAACTGCATATAAGTCTCATCTCATAACGATACTCTTGTAAGGTACTCACATTCACATGTGAATTCATCACCATTACTCAATCGTTCTGCGGTAATAGGTTATATCTCCCTATTTCGGATATGCTTTTAGAAGATCGTACAACTATGAATAGGCATATCAGCCCAAATCAAAAAAACACACCAATCATCTTCTAGTATTTGGTACAATTGAGGTCTCATTACGGGAAAACAACCAAATACTAGTGTGGTACAACTGATGTCTCATTATGGGATAAACAACCACACTAAGTATCCATAACTGATGAGCAATAATTTATCATATGTTATTTTATTTTCATCAACTCCACGTTTGTCAAATACCTTGACAATGCATGTCAATTCAATATAAACTATGTGTACATGCACATATCTTGGTGTGCGTATCAAAATATGGTGTTCACCAACACTTCAGGTCTTAAATAACTCATAAAGATCGTTATACAACATAATAAGGTTGAGAAAATTTCCAGAAATTAGAAATCATGAGGGAAAACATGCACTGGCATATATCAGCCTGGCGGTTGACCGCAATATAGCGGAGATCGAATGTATCACATTTCAGAGGCTACCCTAGCCTCTGCTTGACACGCGGTCGACCGTCGCTTAGGCGTGGTCAACCGGACGCAATTTCAACAACTGCCCAGACTTCTGTCTGGCATGCGGTCGATTGCAGATTAGGCGGCGGTCGACCGGCACATGAACAGATCCTGTTCTCTGCAGGTTTGCGCAATCTGTGTTTTTTTATTTGTTTGCTATTTAAAGTAGTTTAATTTGTCCTGAAACAAATGTAGAACATTGTATACAGCAGATTTATATCTCTGGAAAAAATATCAAACATATAGAACACGATTAATTTCATAAAAGGTCATGATTAAACTCTTAAACATGCACAAAACGTCAAAGTGAAGATAAAATCACAAATTCTTAGTTAAACCACGTTATTTATACTCTTCAGATCTTAGAATACTTCTGTAATTTCATTCTTAACATGAAAAGGCCTAGTCTTTACACATATAACAAAAGATTGAATTTTATTCACAAACTAGTCAATTTGGCTCTATAGAACACATTTAAATCTCTTTAAAAACTTTTTAAAACATGGGAGAGGGATTAGCAGAGATAAAACTCACCTAAGACTTATTTTAAAACGTGTAAGATGAAGTTCCCAAGCAGATCTCCAAGTTGCAAACCAAAAATCCCACCTTAAAGCCTTTAATCTTTCTCAAAAATCAATTTAGGGTTTGTAGAAAATTTTGGTGGCTGCTAGAGTTTCAAAAATATGAAAGAATATTGAAAATCTTGTGAACAATGTGTATATATTGCAGAGAAAACGAATATGTGCCTGAAATACCCAAAACCAACTCAGGTCAGGGAAACAGAAAACAGGTTCTGCGATCGACTGTGGTGGTCGACAGGGCTGCGGTCGACCGAACTAGGAATTTCCAGTTCCTCAAGATTTTGCCTTTGTGCATGTTTTCGACTCGTTCTATTCTCATGTATGAACTTGTTTATACTCAAAATACTTGTTAACATACTCAAACACTATTTAATGATATTTATCTTAATAAATATCCACTTATAATAATTAATTACATATTAATTCAATTTATCATTCGTTAACACAAATTTTCTGGGGTTTTACACTTTCCCTCTTAGAGAGTATTTGTAGGAGATGCATTATCAGCTTAGACGAGTCTGAGTTCGTTATCAATTTTATCGTATTGCGTATGTACAAGTTTGATGTTATTCTTTGTATGGATTGATTATCATCCTACCATGTCATTATTGACTATTTTGCAAAAACAGTCAGCTTGTGAGCGTCAGATGGGACCGAGTTAGTTGTACCGACCTCACAGGGAAACCAGTTTGCGGAGTCATTTCTGGCATACATCGAGGAGGTGTTGTTTCGAGATTAGGGTGAAAATTTGAAAAAGACCAGATTCATCTCAAAGTATCAGGATGTCTTTCAGGATATATCTAGATTACCTCCAGTGAAAGAGGTTGAGTTCTGTATTAAGTTGTAGCCGGACACAGCACCGATCTCCTGTGCACCTTATCATATGGCACCTACTGAGATGAGGGAGCTACAGACTCAGTTAGATGATCTTATATCTCAGGGTTTTATTCATTGGAGTCATTCTTCGTGCGGAGCACCGGTCCTTTTTGTGAAGAAGAAGGATGACAGCCTTTGATTATGTATCGATTATCATGAATTGAATAAGGTCACCATCCAAAATAGGTATCCACTACCAAGAGTTGATGACTTATTCAACCAGTTGCAGGAAGCATAGTATTTCTCGAAGATTGATCTTTGATCTGGCTATCACCAGTTACGGGTTCGGGAGATGGATATTCCCAAGACCACCTTTCTGACTTAATATAGGTCTTTTTAGTTCCTTGTCATGCCATTTGGGCTAAACAATACACCCACAATATTCATGGATTTGATGGGTTACTTAGACCAGTTCGTGATCATTTTCGTCGATGACATCCTCATTTATTCGAGATCAGAGGCCAAGCATGAACAGTATCTTCGATAAGCATTACAGACTTTACGGGAGCACCAGTTGTTTGCTAAGTTCAGCAAGTATGAGTTTTGGCTTTCAAAGGTTAGATTTTTGGGCCATATCATTAGCAAGGAAGGCATTACAGTTGACCTAGCCAAGGTGGAAGCACTTCTTGATTAGGAGCCACCGAAGATCATTACAGAGATTCGTAGCTTTTTGGGTCTGGCCGGCTATTACAGGAAGTTTATCCAGGACTTTTTGAAGATTGCTACCACGTTGACTTGCCTTACGATAAAGGGTGTTCAGTTTTTTAGGGACCGAAATGCTAGAAGGCCTTTGAGACTCTGAAGACCAAGTTGACTACATCACCGTTTTGATCATCCCGAGCAGTGACAAGACTTTTGTTGTTTACACATATGCATCTTTGTCGGGATTAGGAGACATTTTGATACAGACTCAGAGAGTGGTTGCATACATTTCACAGTAGTTGAGGATTCATGAGCAGAATTATCCTACTCACGACTTGGCGTTAGGAGCAGTCACTTTTGCACTTAATACATGGAGGCATTATCTTTATGGAGTTTAGTATGAACTGTTTACAAACCATCATAGTCTGAAGTACCTCTTCTCTCAAAAGGAATTCATCTAGAGGCAGCTACAATGGGTCGAGTTCATTAAAGATTACGAGTTTGCATTTCAATACCATCCGGGGAAGGCGAACGTTATAGCCAACGCGTTGTAGGAAGTGTCGTCACGGGCTTGCAACTTTGAGGTGCTCATTTCATCGAGACCTTCTCACCCTTAGTCAGTTTTACTTTAAGCCAAAGATTGGCAGGAGCGGTGTATTTTGGGAAGCTTTAGCCATACAACCATCATAGACAGATAGAGTGGTCAGTGCTCAGGTAGAGAATTCTTAGATTCAAACCCGAAAAGGGGAGATTTTTAAAAAGCGCAAGGCAGATTGAACCATCGGATCAGATGGGGGCCTTCGATTGAAAGGCTAGTTAGTAGTGCTAGATAATACATAGCTAAATAAGGATCTATTTCATGAGGCACATCGCACCAGGTACACAGTGCATCCAGGCACAACCAAAATGTACAAGGATATGAAGAGACATTTTAGTGGAGCGGCATGCGTAGGGATATCGCATGTTTACGTTGAAAGTTGTTTTCATTACTGAATCCATTACACGTTTATCGATTACAGATTCAAAGTAAAATTAGTCTTTTTATAAGACTTTCTTACACAATAAAAATAAGTAAAATACAACTCTCTAGAAATACACGTAGAAGACGTTTATCACCCACTGTTTGCATATGATCTTTGCCTGTGTCGGGGATGTTTTATCCGTGGATCGCCACGAATTAGATCTGGTTGATTGCAACAAAGGCTGGTCTTGTTTCACAAAGGAAACAAGTACATAAGTAAATAATCTCAATAAAGTGATATTACTATATTTCTCAAGATCAGTATGAATTCTGATCTCAAGGAACGACAGAAGCGGGCTTCAGATCTCTCGAACTCTTCTTCTTTATGTAGAAGAACTCTCCAAGAACTTGCTAGCCCCTCTTAAATTGATAGATTAACTCTCCAATTTGACAGTTTCAGATCACCCGTGTATAGGGGCCCTAGGCTTGTATTTATAGGCTTCGGATGCAGTATTTTAGGATAAGAATTAATGATTTGACATTATCCTCAATTAATAACCGCTTAACCATATTTAGGGATAGCCTCAAGTCAGTTGGGAAGGCTCTGGAATGAAAGAATCCTAAGAAGACTATCGAAAATGCGTTTCAGGAACTCTCCAGGTGCGAGTCACTTCAAGGTGACCCACATGTGTGCGAGTCACCTCGTGGTGACCTACATAGTATTTTCAATTTAATTCACTCGTCTGACTTCAGAATAAGATGATTCAAGTGTTGGGAATATGGTTTCCCGGATTGCATTTTAACAAAATTACAGAAATAAAATGTAACCCAAACCAGAAACCGCCCAGGATCGGTCCGATAACAGCCCCACAGCACCCTTAGGTGGTCACTGGACTACAGCCTTTGGTAGCAGTGGTGACCCCAAAATGGGGTGCCTGGCCATTGGATCTCCATCTTCCGATTCGCGCGGGAGATTCTAGGGACCAATGAGAACAACTAGAGGGGTATAGACTTGTCTAAACATGATATCAAAAACACAGCAAACCCAAGATTCAACACTATTAGATTTATGATTACCTTGGTTCCTCCGTTGATTAAGAAATCAACAGCCGAGGAAGAGAGCTTGCACCTTGGATCTTAACGTCTATGATTGTGTCCTTCCCTCCACATTAGTAGTGGGACTTCCGATCGTCTCCTTTGAAGTTCCTTCTTCTTCCTTAGATCTCCACACCAAAGAAAAATAATTCTTCTCTCTACTATTTTAGATCGCTTAGAAATTAATCCAAGATCCCATGTACCTTCCGAGAGGAGAAGATGGTAGTATTTATAGAACCATAGGGCCATAGGAACTCTAGATCTTCAAATATATAATAATATTTTAACTAGAGTTGTTGGGATATATTGTTTTGTCAGGTACGATCTCATAACAGGAATGAAACCTTGATTTGGATTTGTATAAACCAAATCCTAATCCTATCATGAAGACCATTATTGGTACCAACCCAATAACTATCATGACCCATATTAAACCAATAACCCATTTGTGATTGTCTATTGGATCCAATCCAATAATCACAAAACCCTACACATATAAATACATTTTGAGGAACTTCCCAAAACGATCGTCGTGGATAGAACGTTGACCTAGAAGTGGGACACCTAGGTACTCCTGCTATCAGCTCCAACTGACGCTAGTGTCTCTGTTATCTCATAATGTACTGCACCTAGCTTAGTTAGCAAACATTGATTCCACTAAACAGTGTTTGCTGAACTCTGATGGTAGAAGAATTGCTTACGCAAGCCTAGACCTGATATTGTGTATTGATGAATATACCTCTCCACCATAATATCTGTAATAGAATAGGAGATAAGATCTGTCAACCTGTTCAATTACCTCTTGTCCTTGATACACGATGAGATCCTCTGATATGCTTCTACTCTAACTCGAGTAGCTGTACAGGTTCCCGCAATCAGACTGCCAATCGACTTTAAGGGATATACTCAGACAACTGAGGGTAGATTCCATCTTGACATAGGAGTTCGCAATACTCCGAAACTGGTTACCCAATGTACCGAGGTGTTGACCATTTATGAGCCTCACTAATTGGTACATCAAAACACCCAAGGTCTGAAGCTTGAGTCCTACCATATGTCTCAGGATTTAGAGTTATTTCATCCACATCAGGGAATAAAATCATCCGTGTTTGATATTGACAGAGTTTTGGTCAAACACAATCTTATGTCCATCATTGTATACGATAGCTCTGTCGTATACAACAGTATGTTAGCAATGAGAACTTCCTTCTCACGTAGTAGAGATTCACCACCCGGTTAAGGTGCTAACCATACTACAGTCATGTCCTAACAGGTAGCCTATTCCTATTAGTGACTGTGATACTCTAAGATGATTGTACATCTCGGATTATGTTCTCCCTTGAGTATCTCCATACCCAACACAATCCAGATCAATCATCTAGGGACAAACAGCCTATCTATAGTACTCAGAATATAGAACAAATAATATGCATGTATATATGTCAACATAAATCAGATATAAGTGTCTCTGCATGAAAAACTGGTTTGAGGGCACATACAAAACCCAACAAACTCCCACTTGCACTCACAATCAATCACTCATACGCCTCACACCTAGCTTGTTCATATGCATGTCGAAAGTCTTTGCTGGTAAGGGTTTAGTGAATGGATCAGCTAAGTTCTGTGAAGAAGCGATCTTGGTCACGACTATGTCTCATCTAGCTTCAATCTCTCTGACGAGATGAAACTTCCTCTCTACGTGTCTTAAGCCTTTGGTGTATCTCGGCTTCTTGGAGTTTGCCATAGCTCCACTATTGTCTCAAAAGAGCACAATGGGTCTCACTGCATCTGGTACAACTCCCAGCTCCATGAGGAACTTCCTCAGCCAAGCTGCTTCTTTCGAAGCCTCTGAAGCCGCCACGTATTCTACTTCCGTAGTCGAATCAGTCACACATTTCTGCTTGATACTCATCCAGCTAACCGCACCACCACCTAGGCTGAATACATAGCCAGATGTCGATCTCATCAAATCCTTATCTAACATGAAGTCAGAATCTATATAACCAAACGGTATTAGATCCACTTCGCCGAAAACCAGCATATAATCCTTAGTCCTTTTCAGGTACTTGATTATGTGCTTAACGGCTGTCCAGTGAGCTGGACCTGGATCTGCTTGATATCTGCTGACCATACCAATAGCAAAACAGATATCGGGTCACGTGCATAGCATGGCATACATGGGACTTCCTATTACTGAAGCATAAGGAATCCCTCTCATGTATTCTCTTTCCTCTGGTGTCTTAGGACACTGATCCTTGGAAAGGGCTACTCCATATCTGAAAGGTAAGAAACCTTTCTTAGAATTTTCCATACTAAAATGATCTAGTATCTTATCTATGTAAGATATCTGGGATAAGCCTATCATTCTATTACGTCGATCCCGATGTAATTTGATGCCTAGAATGTAACTTGCTTCTCCCAAATCTTTCATATCAAAGTTACTAGCCAACCAAACTTTTTACCGTAGAGAGTGCACCAATGTCGCTTCCAATAAGCAACATGTCATCTACATAAAGTATTAAGAAGATGACCGACTTACCTTCACCTCTCTTATAAACACAAGGCTCCTCCATATTTTGATCAAATCCAAAAGATTTTATAGTCTAGTCAAATCTGTGGTTCCAGCTTCGTGAAGCTTGCTTCAATCAATAAATAGATTTCTGCAACTTGCAGACCTTGCTATTCTGACCTTTAGCTATGAAACCCTCTGGCTGCTCCATATAGATGTCCTTGTCAAGATATCCATTTAAGAATGTCATCTTAACATCCATCTGCCATATCTCATAATCGAGATGTGCGGCTATGGATAAAAGAATTCGAAATGACTTGATCATGGCAACCGGGGAGAAAGTCTCCTCATAGTCAATACCCTCTCGCTGAGAGTATCCCTTAGCCACAAGTCTAGCCTTATAGGCTTCTACAAGTCCTTCTGAATTCCTTTTCCACTTGTAGATCCACTTGCACCCTATGGGACGAACATTGGGAGGCAAGTCTACAAGTTCCAAGACCTGATTGGAATACATGGATTCCATCTCAGCTTTCATAGTAGTTTGCCATAAGCAAGAGTCTACATCTGTAATAGCCTCTTCATATCTAGTAGGATCCTCTACCATAGTTTTTGAGACTACCTCAAAAATTTCACCTAGTTACATGTACCTATCTGGTTCCCTGATAGATCTCCCACTACGCTGAGGCATCTGACTTGAGACCGGTGTAGGTAATGAAGGTGTTTCTATAATAGGTTGACTATCTTGTTGAACTGGATCACTCAAAATATTTTCAGATATTTCTTCCAACTTAAAATCCCTACATCCCTCAGTTACCATATAACCCTCTTCTAAGAACACAGCATGGGTACTTATCACTATGGTGTGTTCTTTAGGATCATAAAACTGATATCCCTTTGTACCCTTAGGATACCCAACAAAATATACTAACTTAGATCTAGCTTCTAACTTATCTGGACTTCTTTTCAGCACATGTGCTGGACAACCCCAGATCCTGATATGGGATAAGCTGGGCTTTCGCCCTATCCATAATTCACGTGGGGTTAAAGGAACAGATTTAGAAGGCACTAAGTTGAGTAAATATGTTGCAGTTTCTAAGGCGTAACCCCAAAAGGAGGTAGTAATTCTGAATAACTGATCATTGATCTAACCATCTCCAAAAGAGTCCTATTCCTCCTCTCTGCCACACCATTCTATTGTGGTGTACCTGGTGCAGCCTGCTAGGATGTAATCCCTGTCTGCGCTAAGTACTCAATGAACTCATTAGAGAGGTACTCACCTCCTCGATCCGATCAAAGAGATTTTATACTTCCATCTAGTTGTTTTTCTACCTCAGCCTTAAACACTTTGAAGCAATCAAAGGTCTCAGATTTATAGTGCAACAAGTAAGTATAACCATATCGAGAGTAGTCATCAATGAAGGTGACAAAATACCGATATCCCTCTCTACCTTTGATACTCATAGGACCACATACATCTGTGTGTACTAAGTGTAGTAATCCATGTGCCCTATTACCCTTCGAGGAGAAGGGTCTTTTGGTCATCTTACCCTCTAAACTCTAAACAAGATTGACAAACTGAGATGGGTTCTACTTCAAAAGAAGGTAGAAGCCCACACTGAACCAGTTTGTTAATCCTTTTTAGATTAATGTGACCAAGCCTTAGGTGCCACAACTTACTAGAGTTATAAGGAGGAATCTTTCTTTTTCTAGTCAATGATTTATCAACAATCTCAGAATTTTGAATTTCAAGCACAGTGGGATGAATAAAATATAAACCATTAGACACATTTCCAGAACAAATAAAACTCCCATTAATTTTGATAACAACATTCTGTCCAAACACACAAGTATAACCAAGCAATGCTAAACTAGGAATAGAAATCAAGTTCCGCCTTATATTTGGCACATACAAGGCATTATTCAAAATTAAAACATTATTGTTCTGAAAAGCTAATCTAACGACTCCTACTACAACTGCTGATACTTTGGCCTCTGACCCCAGACTCTGATTGATCTCGCCTTCTTCAAGCTGCCTGCTCACCTGAAACCCCTGCATTAAATTACAGATATGGTGAGTTGCGCCTGAATCTAAGCACCAATTACTAGAAGTATCTGCAATAAAGCTTACTTCAATAACTTGAATATCAGTCATACCTGTTTGTTTCTTGGCTAGAACTTTGGGATAGTTCCGCTTCCAATGGCCGGTTTCCCCACATTGAAAGCACTTTCCCTTTCCTTCCTTGTTGGCTTTAGCCTTGCCTTACACCTTTTCCACACCACCACCAGTAGGTCCCTGTTTAACCTTCGGAGACTTAGGTTTCTTCTTCCCAGTCTGCTTCTGCTTATTAGGCGTAGACCTAGTAGAGACCTTCTCCGTGTTTTGCAAAGATGGGCTGGGTTTGATCATAGAGTAGTCTCTATGATTCAAAACATAGTCAAGCTTGAACTGATCATAGGACTCTGGCAGCGACTTGAGGATCATATCTACCTGAGATTCACCGTTAATCTCAGCCCCTAGGATCTCCAGTGTTCAGATGATCGAAAATCTTCAGCAGGTGATTCTACACTGGAGTTCCCTCTGCCATCTTTGCCTTAAGAAAATCCCGCATGGCCCTCTACCTTGCTAGGCGACCTTGCGATCCGAACATTTCCTTAAGGTTAAACAGAATGTCACTAGCAACAGTGTAATACTGATGTTGGTGCTGCAGTACATTTGACATAGATGCTAGAATGTAACACTTGGCCATGTCGTTGGCCTTGACCCTTTTTTCAAACTTATCCTTATCCTCCTGAGAGGAGTCCGGAGTAGGTTCTGATGGTTTAGGATTGGTTAAGACACTCTTGTACCCCTCAGTAGTAAGGACAATGTTTAAGTTTGTCTTCCAGTCAACATAGTTCTGACCATTCAATTTATTTTGGTTCAAGATAGCAGAAAGCGGGTTGAACGAGGATGAAGACATACTAAAATAAAACATAAAACAACATATAATTAAAAGACTGCATTTAATAATTATACTTATCACACAAAAAAAACACGAAAAAATGATCTTGACTTATTAATGCATCAGAATATAATTATGCACCAACACGCCTCCTTGGGGAGGTCAAATGCTGTACACAACAATAGGGTGGTTCCCATTATAGATTCTAATATGTGCATCTCATGCACTAGAATTTATAACTTCTGATCTAGCTCAAGTCTCCGATATTTTTATTAATGCCCTTGGGGGTCCCTTAATAAATATTTCGGTCGAGTGTATGCCATTGTCTAGTGTCATTGACATCCACTTCAAGTAGAGGCTACTTGGGTAGCCCTCTCTCTAATGCGTCTCAATGACTCTATCCGAAGAAGCCCCTCCTGCCAACAACATGTGTGTCACACTCCTAATGGATTTGCTACCTTAAATGGCTGGCTTCGAAGTGACACACTTGCCAAGCAGAGGACCTAACAATGGAAGACTGTGGGGTAACTGAGTTTAGACCCCCCACCCACTCGATCTTATAGTTTGGATTTTCAACATGCATATATCATTTTAAAAACATAAAACAACTACGCATGTAAATAAATATCTAATATCTAAAATACAACCACGCAATAATAATAATAAAATCATAGAAAAGGTTCTAAACCCTTTCTCCCATGATCTATCCTTTGTGACTACTTGGTTGCTGCCTTGCTCCTTGCATGGTTCTGCTAGTTGTGATGAGCTCCGCCTTGCCTAGGATCGCCATAAGTTTGCTGTCAAAAAAATATGAATACAATTGATCCTATACCCCGCAAGGAGGTGTACATTTGATCTAATCAAATACAAAACAAATGGGGATCCACTGCATGCCCACTACCGGGAAAATCATGTCAGCGTCCAAATAATAATTACAAACATCACAAGCATGTTAAAAAAAATCATTGTTTATTTAGCAAGGGCAGAGACCATAGGAGAAGGGCTAGTATCATGCCTGCAAAACGTTAGCTCAGTTCTAACATTGCCTGTTATTCCAATCCAGCAAAAAATAATAACATATGATAACCAAATCATTGAAACAATATTGTATAATACAAAAAACAATGTTCCAATACAACCAGGGAGCCCCAAAAAGTGTCAAATCGGAGGCCAGTCTCTAAGGATGGGGGGGGGTTTGGCAATCGTTGTTTTGATATTAACACTATTTCAATTTCCGATTTGCGTACAACCATATGAATCTTATTGAATTGCATGAAATAACGATAACCGATAAACATGTTTAAGTCAAACCTTGCTCTGATACCATTTGTTGGGAATATGGTTTCCCGGATTGCATTTTAACAAAATTGCGGAAATAAAATGCAACCCAAACCAAACCGACCAGGATCTATCCGATAACAGCCCCGCAACACCCTTAGGAGGTCACTGGACTGCAGCCTTCGGCCGCAGCGGTGACCCCAAAAGGGGGCGCCTGGCCAGCCGGCCGTCGACCAGTTTTGGGTCTCCATCTTCCGCTTTGCGCGGGAGATTCCAGGGACCAATGAGAACAACTAGAGGGGTATAGACTTGTCTAAACATGATATCAAAAACACAGCAAACCCAAGATTCAACACTATTGGATTTATGATTACCTTGGTTCCTCCGTTGATTAAGAAATCAACAGCCGAGGAAGAGAGCTTGCACCTTGGATCTTGACGTCTATGATCGTGTCCTTCCCTCCACGTTAGTAGTGGGACTTCCGATCGTCTCCTTTGAAGTTCCTTCTTCTTCCTTGGATCTCCACACCAAAGAAAAATACTTCTTCTCTCTACTATTTTAGATCGATCAGAAATTAATCCAAGATCCCATGTACCTTCCGAGAGGAGAAGAGGGCAGTATTTATAGAACCATAGGGCCATAGGAACTCTAGATCTTCAAATATATAATAATATTTTAACTAGAGTTGTTGGGATATATTGTTTTGTTAGGTACGATCTCATAACAGGAATGAAACCTTGATTTGGATTTGTATAAACCAAATCCTAATCCTATCATGAAGACCATTATTGGGCCCAACCCAATAACTATCATGACCCATATTAAACCAATAACCCATTTGTGATTGTCTATTAGATCTAATTCAATAATCACAAGGTGACCCACATAGTATTTTGGCTTTAATTCTCTCATCTGACCTCAGAATGATATGATTCAAGATGCATTAGAAATATGGAGAAGGTACCTACAACTTTTTGTCTTTCGAGATGTTTTAAATTCGAATCGCATCATGATCAAAATTTTAATTCTTTGTGCGAGCCACCTCGAGGTGACCCACACGTGTGCGAGCCACTTTGACCCCTCCTGATTGTATTTGCTCCATTGTTTCACATTTTCTGACGTTTCACGTACGTTCCTTCACTTTGTTTTGCACAGGAATGATCTCATTTGACTTAGATAATCCTCTCTGACTTGACGTTCATAATCTTCTCTTCTTCTCGAGCTGCGTCCAAGAACCCATAGATAATTTTTAAATCTCACAGATATGATGGGATACTTTGGATATGATTGGCCCAACTTTCAATTCTTTAATTTCTTTAACTTTTAGTCTATTCAGTATTTTATTAAATAGCTAAAAAAATTTCGATGCTGCGTTTATCATCTGATCGTTGTCAAAATCTAGAACTTGAATTGGTGTGTTGGTTTTCTGAATTAGCTCATGTCGTTGGATCGATGTTAAACTGATCAAATTCATCGGGAATTCATATCCGAATCACGATTGAACTTCTCGGAGTAATTTTGATGCAAAAATTTCATCCTAAGCCTTATTTTGACGAATTTATCATAGCGTTGACCAACATTGTCCTTCATTGTAACACGTTGATCAACGTTGATTTTTATTATAATGTGTCGTCTAGCATTAACACAATTTATTTTCGTATGTTTACTGGAGTCAACACAGTTTAAGCTTGACCGGTGTTGTAACGCGTGGTAGACCCAAGTGTAGAGGCTGCAGGACCAACCGTTGACGCCGGTTCATATGCAGGTACGGATCATACCCTTACATCCCACTAGTTATTTACTTAACCATAGGGGAGTTTTGCTTATAGGACCAGCTATTAGAGCTAATACGGATACCATTGCGAATGCTTTAGAGGTTCCTCATGGAGACTTCGCCTAGAATTGATGTTGTCCCAGGTGCTCAAGTCACGAGGCCAACTGATGAAACTGGTGCGTCAGTGATTATCGTACTTATATGGTTTTTGGAAACTCTCAGCCATCAATGGATTTAATAAGCCTTTACCGACTACCGTTTGAGTCGGGATAGCATGCGGATTGATTAAGTCCGTTCCGCAGGTGACGTTGTGCTAAAAGAATAAACTCTCTTAGACTTGATGCTACGATATCAAATATATAGACTTCGTCATTTGTCGTGAGAATAGACTACCCGGTAATGCATGTTAAGCGTAGACTTTATAATTTTTGGCAAATCATCAGCTATCAACGGATTTGATAAGTCTTTACCGCCTACTATTTGAGTTGGGCTAGATGCTGATTGTTTAAGTCTGTTCTGCAAGTGATGTTATGCTAAAGGAATGAACTCTCATAGGCTTGATGCTATGATATCGAATATGTAGACTTCGTCATTTGTCACAGGAATAGACTACCCGGCAACATGTGTTAAGCATAGACTTTAGGATTTTTGGCAAATCCTCAGCCATCAACGGATTGGATATGCCTTTACCGATTACCATTTGAATCAGGCTTGCATGTGAATTATCTAAATTCATTTCACATGTGATGTTTTACTACAAGAATGAACTCTCTTAGACTTGGTGCTATGATATTGAATACATGGGCATTGTCCTTTTTATAGAGAAAGGCTAACCAACAATGCGTGTTAGGCGTAGATTTATCTCTACATAGGGGTCAAGATAAAGTCGTCTATGTGTGCAAGGCATGGATTATAACGTTATTAATAACGGCCTGCCACGATGTCGAATACGTGGGCTTTTGTCCTTTTCATGATAAAAGACTAACTGACAACGCGTATTAGACGTAGACTTATCGCTATTCAGGGATTGAGATAACGTCCCCCAGATGTGAATCCTGGTGTCCTTTTCACGGAGAAAGGTTAACCGACAACGCGTGTTATATGTTGATTTATCTTTACTTAGGATTCAAGATAAAATTCCCCGTGCGTGTAAGGTACGGATTTTGGCATTATTAATAACGATCTGCCATAATATCGAATACGTGGGCTTTAGTCCTTTTCATAGCAAAAGACTAACTGGCAACCCGTGTTAGGTGTAGACTTATCTCTAATAAGAGATCGAGATAAAGTCCCCCATGTGTGTAAAGCGTGGATCTTGATACTAGAGAGGAAGAATTTTATATTATATCTCCTACTTGTCATCTCTTGGGGCAAAGACGAACCTGTTGCTGGCGAGAAAAAAATTTATATTCTATCTTCTGCTACAAAAGAAACTCAAAGTGGGATCTCCACTTCGAGAATCTGAATAGTGAAACTAAGAATGGGATCTCCTTGGGTTGCATGGTAGGTTTGATGGTAAAATGTGTTGTTGCATTGGGTGGGTGCATGGTAGGTTTGACATCCTTGGGTTTACCTTTGACTACATCCTTATGTGTAACGAGAGGCGTCACAAATAAATTCCTAAATTCACTAATATTGGTGCCGATTTTCTCTCTAGGCATGGTCAGTTCCTCTTTGAGAAAACTGCCAGATAAAGGAAAAGCACCTATACTCACTTAAGATGAGGTAAAGGAATTAGGTAAGGAAGATATATAACTTTACAATACCACAAATGACTCAAGTCCTCAATAAATACTTGAATACTAATACTAAAATAGGACATTGAAATTATTGCCTGATTCCTTATTACTTCGGGATTATCAGGTACTAAAGGATATACTGAAGCAATGAAATGGCTATTTTTTATAATGAACTTTGAAGAAGAAGCAAGTGTTCGCGGGAAAAGTTGGCGTTTTCTTCATTATCGATGTCATTGCACCCAGTTAACAACTTTATGTGTTACAAAGAGATCCGGTCTTTTTATAAGATCCGGCTTACAATGAAAATCAAAATAAAACAAAGAAATCAAAATTACAACTTCTCTCTTTTACCGAACAAATCACAAGATCCTGTTATTCGGTCTCTTGCTTCTGTGGGTTCTTTGCCTGCGCCGGGGTTGCTTACCGTGGACCACCGCGTGATCTGGATCCAAGCAGATCTACGACGTATTACGGGTATTATCCCACCAAGGAGATAATAGCCGGGAGGGATCGTTTCACCAAGGAAACGACCGCTCGAATCTCGGGATCTAAGAACCAAGCTTAGATCCGGAGTGTAACGACGTAGATCTGAGGATTAGACTCTCTCGAACTCCTGCCTTTTTCGGTGCGGGTGCTCGCTAAGAATAAAATCCGGGTCTCCAAGTCTTCAAGCCTTCAGATCTCCGAGTTGAGGTGACAATCCGGCAGAGTTTCTGCTCTCTCCAAAGTTTCAGAAGAAGTCCCTCAAATGAACAACCACCCCCCCTATTTATAGCCTCTCTGAACTGTGCCTTTGTGCACAAGAGAGAGAGGGGGGGGGAGTCGGGCCACCTGAGGGTGGCTCGGCTCATGCCGAGCCACCCTGAGGTGGCTCGGCCTTGGCCGAGCCACCCTAGGGTGGCTCGGCCTTAGCCGAGCCACCCTGGGGTGGCTCGGCCACCGAGCCACCCTAGGGTGGCTCGGCTTGGGCCGAGCCACCTTAGGGTGGTTCGGTTCGGGCCGAGTTCCCCCAGGTGCGCTGGTTTTGTCGTTTTCCGTTGTTTCCGGTTGTTTTGTCCGTTGTTCGGTTGTTTTGTTGATTTGTTGACTTGATTCCGGATTTGGCAGTAAACTCAGTCGGTGTTTGAGTTCAAATCCACTTTGTTGGAAGACCCGTCGACTCCCCGAACCACTAACGTTGTTCACATGCAGTTCGTTAGCTTTGTAGCCTCTTTAGTTCGTTTCGTTGCTTGAACGTTCGTCGATTTGTCGAATCATCGCGCCGAGCTGTGTCAAGGGACCTATAAGCAGTTTTATACGCCTACAGATACCCCCTCCAAAGCTTTTCAGCCTCGTTCTTTTATAGAAGAGTCTGGAATGCTTTGGATATGATTGCCCCTACCCTTTGTCGGTGTAACGGGACCTGGAAATGACTTTTGTTCTGTATTCCTTCAATCCTTCGGGCCATTCAGTGCTTTGTAGAATGCCTGTAGGGGTTCCGGTGCTGCATTTATTGTCTGACCGTTGTTGGAATTTGAACTTTGAAGTCGATTCCTGATTTTCCAGTCTTTAGCTCGTGCTTATTGGTTCGACGTACAACTAACGCTCGGTTGTTAGCATTGAGTCTTCATTTGTGACGCGTTGTCCGGCGTCGTGTTATTGAGTTATCCTTAAGAATATTTTTAGAAAAATATTCTCCAGGAACTTCTCAACAACAATAGGAAATAGTTTATACTCGTATACCTTATTGGAGTAGTTCCGTGCTCAAAATGAGCTGAACCGGCTTGAAAATGAGCCAAAAAAGGCAATATTTGGACTCAAAAATCTTTCCAAACCTTCCAAATATGTGAGAGAGGGATTAAATAGGTGAGTAACTGAATCGTAGGTTGATCTGAAATCATTTCGATGCTTAATTTAACTCCAATTTGAGTTCCGGTTCGAATTTGGCTCAAACGGGTTCGAAATTGGTCCAAACTGGTTCAATTTGACTCATTCTAGCTCAATCTGGTCCACTCTGGCTTGGTCAGGTCCAGCCTGGCTTGGTCAGGTCCAGCCAGGTTCAATCTGGCTCAATCTGGCTCAATCTGGCTCAATTCGGGCTCATTCTGACTCAATTCGGGCTCATTCTGACTCAGTCTGGTCCAATTTGGGCTTGGTCTGGTCCAGCCTGGTCTGGTCTGGTTCAACCAGATCTGGTTCAAGGCTATAAAAGAGGGAATTTTCTCTTTTTCTTTTCTTTTCTTCCTCTTTTCTAGGGCCGGCCCCCCCTCTTGTCCTCTTTTTGATTTTTTTTCTTCCCTCGAGCGTCTTTTCTCCTCGAAACTTTGATAGTTGTCCTGGATCTAGGCTTCCTTTGGATCTTTGACTGAAAAACCCCTCAAAAAACCCAATTTTTAGAATTTCTTTCAAGCCCCTCGAGCGCGTGCTGAGAGTTTCCAAAAAGGTCTCACTTTTGTTGGATCTCTAGCTTTTCTTCAGGTAAATCCTCCACAATTTTGATCTTTTTCATGCTCAATTTAATTTATGCATTTGTAGGATCATATGTGAGGGTTGAGGGTGTAATTTGACGCCTCGATTTAATCTTTTAGGGATGTAGATCTGATAAAAAAGTGATCTTTTTTATAGATCTGACCTCTTTTTAATTTATTTTGCAGCTCGTCATGCCGCGTTCTTCGAGAGGTCGTTCCCCTGCCATGTCAGCTGATGGTGCGCCGCCTTCCTACGCCGGTGAGCTACTTTTGGCAATATTTGGAAATTTACAAATTAGTCCTTTTTTTCTTAAAAATTTGTAAATTGGTCCTTTTTACCCCACGTTGTTCTCCTTGGCGAGGCAATCGGGAAGAGCCTTGATTCTCCTTGGTGAGGATCGACGCTTTGGCATTTTTGGGAATTTTGCAAATTAACCCTTTTTTTTCTGAGAATTTGCGAATTAGTCCTTTTACCCCATTTTGCTCTCCTTGGTGAGGCGATCGGGAAAGCCTTGATTCTCCTTGGTGAGGATCGACGCTTTAAAGATGGGTTTTGCTTGGTCAAAACCACATCTCATAATAAAGGGGGCGATTTGACACTACATTGCGTTTTATAAGGCAGGGATATGTTGTCGACATACCCTGTTTTGTGATTGTACAATGTGGCCAAATCGTCTCACCCTTTATAAGGCAATGACTCTATCTTAGCTATTTGTAAGATGAGTTCAATTTCCTTTTATAATCGAGACTAACCAGTGTTTAACTGTCTATTTTGCAGTGGGGTACCCTTCTGGATCATTCCCGTCCCACGCAATATATGGACGGCGTGGCGAGCATTATTCGAACTCCAACGATCCTTCCCCTATTCCAGCTACCCCTCAGTTTGCTTCGGACACGTCGACTGAGGTTGCCCAAGTGGTGAGGGAAGGTGGTCATCGAGCTATTCGCCAGCTAATCACAGATGCGCCTTTTGTGAAGGACGCCAGCTCTACTCAGCCTCTTCGAAAGAGCGATTTCCTATTTGGTGATTCTGTCGATGACCCAGAAGCCGTATTCATTGGTGCTGAGCATTGGCTTCACAAGACCGGCAATGGCTTCATATACTTGCCGGAGATTCCTCGGCATCGTTCATTGACTGAGCTCAGATGTCAGGCTGTGACACGGGAGATGTCGTGGCGCTTGACAGAGGATCATATGAGTGTCCATTGCGGCTATATCACTCATTCGGCGGTTCCTGGTTCGTGCAGAAGTCGTGTTACCGGATTGCGTCCTGGTGTATTGGGGCTGGACGAACCACCACGTAACGAGTTCCTTGCTACCGCTTCCACCTTGAGGAATCGTCTCGCTGTTCTGGGACGGGAGATGCCAGCGACACGTCACAGGTTTTACGGTTGGGTCCACTCTTCGGACAAGTCTTGGTGGAGCCGCATGACGACATACGTCTTGAGCCGATGGGGCGAGGAGTTGCATGCTTGCAGTTTGTATGCAGCCGTTCGTGCCACCGTGTATGGCTTGCCTGTCAGTTTGAGACATTTCTGTGCTTTGTTCGAGCTATATAATCCAGACTCGAACACTTTTCTGACCCGGCAGGGGGAGTTAGGCTTGGCTCTTCACGAGATGCACAGGATTTCTGGCTTGTCCATGGGACAGATGCTATACCAGGAGTACTTTCCTTCCAGTCATGAGTTGAGCCAATTAAAAGATCGCATGCCTGACCGTTATGAGACTCTATGGGACCTCACTTGTCATTACCATATTGCTTTGGCACAGTCGGAGCCCTTAGCAAAGAGGACCAAGGTATGTGTGAGTCTGAAACAATTTGCGAACTACTTGTTCAAGAATCTGGAGAGCACTCATGGCGAGGATATTTGTGAGCTGGCCCCATTCACTCCTTCAGAGGTGAACAGTCTACTGAAGAAGATCGGCGCTCAATCTTACACCACCGGCGGTCCTGAGGGTGGCTTTCCTGCGAAGACCAAGTTCAAGTCATTCTTGTGGCACGCTACCGCACCAATTCGACCAATGACACTTCTTGCTGGCTTTCTTGCTATCTGGTTGAAAAAGTGCGTGGTTCCATATCAGTCTGGCGACGCCTTGCCCTTGGAGGTACTTTACCCAGCAGTTCAGCTCGCCTATAAGAAGGAACTCTCACTTCTTCCGGTGATGGTGGCTAATATTCACCGAGGACTTCGACAGCTTTCCAGTGCGTTCACACGGAAGGAGACCGATTTACCAGGTCAGATTCCCACGCTTAAGGTGGAGCTCCCGTACGCTTATCTGATGGCCTGGTTTGTCCTTCATCGCTCGGATATGATGTCGGTGCCGAACGCCACAGACCATTCTGTTCCCCTGCTACAGTTGCTTGAGAATGGCAGGTGGGAGGGCCGCGGATTTTCTGATGTCAGACAGCAGTTGCAGGTCCATAAGTGTTGGGCATTCTCTACTTGTTTTCCGCAGTTCTCCGGTCGATATGGTGAATGCTTGATAGATGATGAGAGGCCTAGAGAGTACCGGACTTATTTAGACATCGGCTGCTTCAACTGGCTAGTGAATATTAGGCCCGGCTATCTGACTTTCCGGGTGAGGGATCAGTGCTTCATCGAACCATATCTACCGTGCCGATTCGCTCGCCAGTTTGGCTATGACCAGCTTTACATTGGGAATCCTCGTCAGCAGCTTCGTACTCATAGTGGTTTGATAGACGGTCTCCGCGCTTGGTTGTGGACCGTGACTGGCTGTACTGGTGTTAGATTTAGTCTCCCGAGTGCTGACCGGCAGTTGAACCTTACTTTCTTGAGCTGCAAATGGTTGTTAGCAGCCAACAAGACTATCCCTGTGAAGCCAATCGCAGAGTTAGAGGCTGAGGCAGCTTCCCAGGTTGATTCCCGCAGGATTCGGGAAAACGCCCGGGCACAGAGGATACGGAACAAGACTCGTCGGATTGACGAAGAGGGACAGAGGACATTCCATTCCACAGACGAGGCTTCAGGCGGGGATCCCGAAGATTACGATGACTTTTCCGAGCGAGGTTTGCACTTCATCTTTTTCTTCTATCTTCCAGAAGTGTTGAAACTGACTATGGTTTGATGTTCCAGAGACCACAGTTGCTCAGGATGAAGATTTCCGTTCTCCTCCCCAGGCGAGACCTTCGATCCCTATTGCTAGGCGGAAGAGATTGGCCCGCAAACCTCGTGTAGCTTCACGAGCATCTGACATGGATCTGGCTGGAGATGACCCTATTAGTGACAGAGGTAACGTCTACTCTTTGAACCATTTTCTTGGTTATTCTGAACATTGACTCATGCTTTTCCATTTCTATATAGGAGTGCGTGGGGAGGATGAGATGAGTCCCGATCCTGTTCCCTTATCTCCCGATGAGTCTGACCCACTACCCCCTGTAGAGAAGTCTACAGGGGTTGCTGACATTAGGGAGGAGATCAGTGTAGGACCAGATTCTGTGAGTCAAGGTACATCTATCACTGACAGCGTATTTCTTTAGATAATACATTAATGAATTTGTGTATCCTCTAACTGTCCTCTACTCCTTGCTCCTTCAGATAATTTGCAGGAGGCGAACCTTGGAAACGAAGAGGCTGATGCACCCGTGAGAGGTAACTCATTTCCATTAGTTGTAGTCTCTTCATTATTCTTTGGCACTTATATTCTTTTATGTCAGATTTCTCCATCGACGATTTTGACGAGGGAAGCCTGTTTGCGGACACTCCTATGATGCACTACATATATAGCTCACCTCAGATTAATGACCAGCTACCTGGAGACATGTTTCCTGAGTCCGCATTTGCTAACAATCCTGAGGATGGTTCCTTTGAAGGTATGTGCCTCCTGCTGAGTTGATTATAGGACTAGTCGACCTTGACTAATGCAGCTATAATGTAACGCCTCTGCGAATTCTGTTTTGAATTTGACAGGAGCTTTTGTTGAGAAAGACCATGTTGAGCCGGCTGTGCGACCAACTCCACCAGTCGATGCAGCTACAGTTGTTACATCTCCATCACCCCCAGTGACTCGAGGGGAAGGAGGTATAATTTAATTAGCTGAGCGATGCCGTTCATTTCCTCATTGAGGCTTTTGACGAACTTCTCTTCTTTGTGTAGGGCTTCCTTCTCAGCTTCATATCCTCGTTAAGGAGTTGTTATCAGGGGATGACCCTGAGAAGATCATCATCAGCGTAGAAGTCCGCTCTTATTTCTCCTCCCTGACTGTTATAATTGGCAAACTCCTCCACGACGGACTTTCTCTTCGCCAATTTAAGCCCTACCTCGATTCCAAGATAAACTTGATTAGGGACATAGGATGTCCGGATCTAGCGACGGCTATGGTTGATGACCTTGATCGCTTAGAGCGTGAGCTTCAGATGTTTCATGAGCTCCGGGATACAGGTGCCTCTTCATTCGTTGCTGCCGAGTTGGATGCTCGCTTACAGACATGGCGCAGTACTCGGATGGTTGCTGAGCTCGAGATTCAGGTGCAGCGGGACCGCATAGATCGAGTTGAGGCTGATTTCGCCACTAGATCTTCTTTCCTCGAGGAGCTTGATTCTCAGATAGATCAGCTCCGACGAGAACTCCGTGAGAAGGAAGACACAAAGATGCAGAATCAGCAAGCAAATGCTGCTTTATCTGATGAGCTGAAGTCCTTGAAGCAGAGACTGGCTGAGACAGAGGAGGATGCTGTGAGGACTTTAGCTGCGAACGAAGAGTCTGTTAGAGCTGAGTTGCAGGAGGAGCTTAGACGCTCTTATGACGAGAAGTTATCTGAATTCAGTCAGCAGATTCTTAGCCATGGGCTTGATGTATGATTTTATTTGCTGAAAACCTTGACATTTGATTCTCTTTAGTGGAATTGGTTTTTATCTTTATCTTTATTATGATTCCTCATCACGTTTGAAATGATTGACCATAATACTCATAGGATTTTTGGCAAACCCCCAGCCTTCAACGGGTTTGATTAGCCTTTACCGACTACCGTTTGAGTCGGGCTAGCATGCGGATTATCGGAATCCGTTCCGCATGTAACGTTGTGCTAAGGGAATGAACTCCCTTAGACTTCGTGCTATGATGTCGAATACATAGACTTCGCCATTGTTACGGGAATAGGCTACCCGGCGACACGTGTTAGGTGTTGACTTTAGGATTTTTGGCTAACCCCCAGCCTTCAACGGGTTTGATTAGCCTTTACCGACTACCGTTTGAGTCGGGCTAGCATGCGGATTATCGGAATCCGTTCCGCATGTAACGTTGTGCTAAGGGAATGAACTCCCTTAGACTTCGTGCTATGATGTCGAATACATAGACTTCGCCATTGTTACGGGAATAGGCTACCCGGCGACACGTGTTAGGTGTTGACTTTAGGATTTTTGGCTAACCCCCAGCCTTCAACGGGTTTGATTAGCCTTTACCGACTACCGTTTGAGTCGGGCTAGCATGCGGATTATCGGAATCCGTTCCGCATGTAACGTTGTGCTAAGGGAATGAACTCCCTTAGACTTCGTGCTATGATGTCGAATACATAGACTTCGCCATTGTTACGGGAATAGGCTACCCGGCAACACGTGTTAGGTGTTGACTTTATCCCTACTTAGGCTTCGGGATAAAATACCCCAGAATCGGACTCTGGTGTCTTTTTGTTCGGAAAAAGACTAAACCGGCGACGCGTGTTAGGCGTCGGCATATCCTTTCTTAGGATTCAGGATGAAATTCCCCATGCGTGTAAGGCATGGATTTTGGTGTTATTAATAACAACCTGCCGCAATGTTGAATATGCGGACGAGTGTTCTTTTTAACGGTTAAGAACTAACCGGCAGCGCAGGTTAAGCGCAGACTTATCCTTGCTTAGGTTTCAGGATAGAATACCCCAGAATCGAACTCTGGTGTCTTTTTGTGCGGAAAAAGACTAAACCGGCAGCGCGTGTTAGGCGCAGACTTATCCCTGCTTAGGATTCGGGATAAACTTCCTAGGATGAATCCTAAATTGATAAATTTCGGAAAAGATCGATGCGGGAAAGGCAGAATTTTATATTCTATTTCCCGGTCTTCTTTTAGGGTGAAGGCGAACCCGAAAACAAGGAAGGAAGAATTTTATATTCTATTCCCTGATCCTGGAAAGGAAGAATTTTATATTCTATTTCCAGCGAGGAAGAAACTAGAAGTGGGGTGTCCACTCCGAGAATCTGGAAAATTTAGATAAACTTGCCTTTTATAGGATGAGTTATCTAAACTGAAAATGGGTTCTTCGTTTATCGAAGTGGAATTTTCAACTCCGGTTATAACCATGAACAAGGTTTAACCAAAGAGAAAAAGG
The DNA here is from genome assembly GCF_001876935.1 of Asparagus officinalis. Classification (NCBI taxonomy): domain Eukaryota; kingdom Viridiplantae; phylum Streptophyta; class Magnoliopsida; order Asparagales; family Asparagaceae; genus Asparagus; species Asparagus officinalis. The sequence continues at coordinate 23,140,765 of NC_033802.1, forward strand.
GAAGGAGTTCTTTCGTTTATCGAAAAGGGACTCCGAACTGAAAGTGGACCTCTTGCTCATGGAGAGAATCAAGAGGGCCAGAAAAACATTTTTGGTGGACTCACTGTCAATTGAAATTGATCAGTGAGGGATTTTGGTGGTGACAATGATTTTGGGTTATCCTCTAGAATATTAAGTGTAATATTCTTCAAGGAACTTCCCGGTAAACGAGTTATCCTGAATGTACTAGGGATAGTACTTTTTCAGGAACTTCCCATTTATTGGCATTAATTGCCTGGCGCCCTCTTGAGTAATCAGGCGATATGCGCCGTTTGAATAGACTGTGTCTATTACAAACGGTCCTTCCCATTTGGGTTCGAATTTACCTTTCTTCTTGGAGGTGAGAATTATTGGTCGGCGAGCAGCGAGGACCAGATCTCCTTCCTTGAAGCTTCTCTGTCGGACTCTTTTGTTAAAAGCCCTTGACATCCTGGCTTGGTAAAACTCGATGTGTTGTTGAGCCTCCAAACGCTTTTCATCCAGCCTCTCGAGCTCTTCGAGACGCTTCTGATGTTGTTCTTCGGTCGTCATCTCCGTTGCGAGAGCGATCCGAAGGGAGGGAATTTGAATTTCCAAAGGTAGCACCGCTTCGCATCCATATACTAACGAGTACGGAGTAGCTCCCGTAGGAGTGCGTATGGTGGTGCGATAAGCCCAGAGTGCTTCACCGAGTTTATCGTCCCAGTCTCGTTTATTGGTCTTCACGAGCTTTGACAAGATCTTGATGATCGTCTTGTTAAACGCCTCCGCTAATCCATTCGCGGCGGGATAATAAGGTGTTGATGAAACATCTTCAATTTTGAACTTGTCGCAGAATCTGACGAAGGCATTGCTTATGAACTGTGGACCGTTGTCATGAATGATCCTTCTTGGCACGCCGTGTCGGTAAATGACATGATGCTTGATGAAATTGATGACGTTGTTCGTCTTCACTTCTCTAAGCGGAATCGCTTCAGCCCACTTTGAGAAATAATCTGTGATCGCGAGGATGAACCGATCACCTTTGACTGAAGGGGGAAAAATAGGACCGACTATGTCCATGCCCCAAGTCTCGAACGGCCAAGACGTGGTTGACGTGTGCAACTGCTCTGGCGGTTGATGCATATAATTCGCATGTATCTGGCAAGCGTGGCATTCTCGTGCGTATTCGATTGCGTCACGAACCATCGTTGGCCAGAAATATCCCATCCTCCTGATGCGATCATACAGTTTAGGACCGGGCTGATGCGCACCACATTCTCCTTCGTGTGCTTCCTTAAGAACTTCCTTTGCTTCTCTGTTCGAAAGGCATCGGAGTAAAAGACCGTCGTACCCTCTACGGTATAATGTATGGGTTTCAGTATTATAGAAGAATCTTGGAGCTCTTCGGCGGATTGATTCCTTTTCTTTTACATCCTCTGGCAAGATACCATATTGGACGTAGTCGATGATAGGAAAACGCCAATCTCGGGACTCAGACCCAATTTGAGTTGAATTCACCTCTTTGGCGTTCACGTTTCTATCCTCTTCTTCTTCAATCTCCGTACTGTATATGGGTACGCAGAGTTGATGCGTCCGTACTGTGACTAACAGCTCAGCTTCGGGAGGCTGTGCCAGTGATACTGCTAGTGCCGCCAGTGCGTCTGCATAAGCGTTCTGGAGACGAGGGATGTATTCAATAAAGAATTCTTCGAAAGATTCCGCCATTTTGATGGCTTCCTGGTGGTACGGGATCAGGTCTTGATTCCTGACTTCATACTCACCGCGAACTTGGTTGACTATCAATTGCGAATCTCCAAAAGCTTCGAGATATTCGACCCCCAGCTCTTTGGCGAAACTGAGTCCAATGAGAAGCGCGTTGTATTCGGCAACATTATTGGAGCACGGACTAGTCAACGAATAAGCCCGAGGCATCACGTGCTTTCCAGGGGAGATTAAGACGACTCCAACTCCAGAGGAAACTGTAGGACATCCCGGGGTTATTACTCTATTAACTGCCCTTGAGGCACCATCGAAGTATAATTGCCATACTTGTTGGTGTGATGTGGTGTTAACCTCGTGGGTTTCATCCGGCAAGTCATCATATACTTCTGCCGTATCTGTGGTCGGGTTTGCCGCCAAAAGGTCACAAATCGCCTGTCCTTTTATCGACTTCTGCTGCTTGAAGTGCAAATCGTATTGGGACAAGAGAAGGGCCCACTTCGCTAGTCGCCAATTCATAGAGGCCGGTTGCGTCATAAACACCCGTACTGGATTAACGTTGGAGATAACGTAGATCGTCTGTCCCACTAGGTAATGCCGCATCTTTTGCATCGCAAATACCAATGCAAGGCATTCTTTCTCAATCATCGGATATCGAGACTCAGCGCCTACCAAGGTCCGACTGAGGTAATAAACTGCCTGTTCGTGACCGTTATCATCGTCTTGCGCTAGTAAGGCACTTATCGAGTGGTTCATCGCCTTGAGATAAATCAAGAACGGTTTACCAGATTTCGGTGCAACGAGAACAGGAGGGTTCGCCAGATATGTTTTGATATCTTCGAACGCTTTTTGGCAGGCATCATCCCAGATGAATGATACTCCTTTCTTGTTCAGCTTAGAGAACGGTTGGCACTTCCCAGAAAGATTTGAGATGAAACGCCGGATATAAGCTAAACGCCCTTGCAATCCTCTGAGTTCTCTCAGATTCCTCGGGGGCTGCAATTCATGTATCGCCTTCACCTTATCAGGATCGATATGTATACCCTTAGTGGTGACGACGAACCCAAGAAATTTTCCGCTGGACATTCCAAGAAATGATTTAGTGGGGTTCATCTTCAACTGATGACTCCTCATGAGATCGAACATTGTCTTCAAATCCTTGATGTGATCTTCCTTGTTGCGGCTTTTCACAACCAAATCATCAACGTAACATTCGACTGTTTTCCTGAGATGTTCTTGGAAAATCTTAGTCATCGCTCGCTGGTATGTGGCACCGGCATTCTTCAGGCCGAAAGGCATCACCGTATAGCAGAAAACGCCGAGGGGTGTTCTAAACGCCGTATGCTTCTCATCCTCTGGATGCATCTTGATCTGGTTATATCCCGAAAATCCATCCATGAAGGACATCCTCTCAAATCCACATGTATTGTCGATAATGACATCCGTGATCGGGAGAGGGAAATCGTCTTTCGGACATGCTTCATTCAGGTTCCTGAAGTCGATGCAAATCCTGATTTTGCCATTCTTCTTCATGACGGGAACGATGTTGGCTAACCAGTCTGGATGTTGTTCCTCTCGGATAAATCCTGATTCGATCAACTTCTTAACCTCTGCCTCAATGGCTTCCATAATCTGCGGACGAAACCGTCTTTGCTGTTGCTTGACAGGTTTGGCATCCGGCTTGATATCGAGGCGGTGCATTGCGACATTGGGGTCGAGCCCTGGCATGTCTTCATAATTCCATGCGAAGACGTCGATATATTCCCTGATGAGAGCAATCAATTCCTCCTTCTCATCTGGGGGAAGACTGTCGCTGATGAATATAGGCTTTGGGTTAGCTTCATCACCCATGTTAATCTGGACTATTTTATCTTCAGTGGGTGGTTCTCTTTGCTCGAACCTATCGCCATACTGCATATTCAGATGGTGAACCCACGGGTCTTCCCATGTTGGCATTTGATCGTCGTCTTCCATGGTGGATGGATCAGCTGTAGTCATGTTCGCCATTAGGGTTTTGAAAACTTCTCCCAGACTTGTATCGGAGTCCCACTCTGAAGCATCGGGAGAGTATCCCTTCTTGGCTTTGTTAGCAATTTGATCGATAATTTGCCAACCACATTCGTCATCTGATGAAACATAACCTAAGCCTCGCCCATATTTATAATAATCCTCAGGTTTACCTTTTGGTACATATACTGCTTTGGCTGGATTACGAGGACCTCGATCGAAGTATAAACCTTCTCCGAGTGTGAAATCGTAGCCCTGCTTTTCCATGAGCTTGCGCGCTTCTGGACTATACTTGGATAGATGTCGACCAGGTTTGTCATCATCTTCGTCTTCACTTAGGAAATGATCTGGTAACGGAGAGCTTTTTCCTTTACCGTAAATCACTTCTTTAGCACCTCTTACTTTGTTCGGGATGACCATGGTTGTTCCGAAAGAATGCTGGAGGTGTTCCTTCGTTACATAGGATGATCGGATCGGCATATACAACTCAGGATTGTCGTACAGCTCTTTTATCACATCATCAAGAGACAAGGAGTACTCTAAATCATCTTTTATTGCAATATCGGCAAGTTGCCAGTTACAACCTCCATCTGACGATTGTTCATCGTCAAGATTGATTACAAAGGGTACAATGTCATTTAAAACAAAACCGCCATTGTAATCGAATCCGGCTTCAGAATCAGCTTCTTCTCCGCTGTCTGTGCCCTGGGCCGATGGTTCAGTATCGGATTCGTTACCATAAAGGAGAGAATCGGTGAAATAATTCTCATACCCCTTGAATGGTTGCTTATCCGCGACCACCGTCCTAACCTCATTGTCAGTGTCGACATACTTCAAACACTGATGGAGAGTAGAGGGAATTATCACGTTACTATGGATCCAAGGCCGACCCAATAGTAAGTTGTACGAAGTCTCCGCATCGATCACATAACACGTGACTTCTGTCTTCAGATCTCCCATCTGGCACTTCACCCGGATCTTACCCAAGGGTCTTGACCCACTAGTGTTGAATCCATAAATAACAGTGCCTGTGGACGCCAACTTGCTTACTGGGATGCCGAGGAAATGCATCAATCGAAGCGGCATAATACTCACAGCAGAACCCGGATCCACTTGGATTCGGTTGACTTGGCTGGAGCCAATGTATCCGACGAAATATAACGGCCGATCGTGGTTCGAATTCTTCGTCTGCATATCTTCTTTGGTGAAAGTAATGCAGGGAAGGTTCTTAGTCGCTATGTTGCACTGTTGACTCAGCGGTTCTGGCTGTTCAGGTATCGGCTTGACTTGAGTCAGAAATACCTCTGCATTGGCCAAAGCTTCTTGTAGGGCCTCCCTGGTTTCTTTGGATAATCGCAGCAACTCATACAGCGTTATCCGTGCAGGAATGTTGGCTAATTGCGCCATAATGTCGAAGCTATGCGGAGTCTTCGAGCTTTCCGGTTTGTCTCTTCCAATTGGACGACTGAAACGAGACTGCTTCGGATTCTGTACCTCTTGGGGATTCTTCTCTTTTGGTTTATTCACCGGTTGTCGTAGAGCTTCTTTACCCGGTGTGGGACTTGCAATCACTCCCATCTCCGTGAGAGTTTTGGCTGGTCCCCGCTTGTTCACCCCCTGCTCACTAGGTGGCGGATAATTGTAGTGGTATTCATTTCCGCTCCGTGTCGCAAAAGCTTCTTGTTCTTCTTCAGAGAGCAGGAAAGTGGAGATTCTTTCGTCATCTTCCCCTGGGATAGCAGAGACTCCATAACAAGACTTCCCTTTTCCTTTAGACTTCCTCCCGGATGACGAACCGGCCCATTGTTCATCTCCAATCAGATCTGGATGAACCCAAAGGATTTCGCCATTTGGGGTTGTGTGCGGCACAAGTCCCTTTTGGCGCTGTCCGTGCGGATCGTCATTCACCGTCTTCATCCCGACTTTGGTGACGCGTTTTGGCTCGAACCAAGTTGTAGGCACCGACCCAAAACTGATTGACACTGCGTTGGCCCCCACATTCTTGGCTGGTTTCGGGGTTATGACTCCTACGTCGATTAACGCCTGGATCTTGTCCTTGAGGTGGTAGCATGATCTCGTAGGGTGGTGGACCGCTCTGTGGTACGCGCAGTACTTTGGATCCGTCACTTTGCTGGCCCCTTCTTGATCCACGATCGCCGGCAACTGGATCTTGTTGTTCTCCAACAGGTATTTGAAGATGCCGGGAACTTCATCATCCTTGAAGGAGTACACTTTAGGAAACCTCGGCTCCGCAGATTTCTGCTTCTGAGGCCGTTGTTGCCATTGTCCTCGAGATTGTTGGGGTGCTTGTTGCTGTGGCTGCTGTTGCTGTGGTTGCAATTGAAAGGTTTGATTAGCATCAACTGCATTAGCTTGTGCCTTACCTTTCCCCCGTGGGACGAAGTTTTGCTTTGGAACACTCGTCGCCGGTTGGCCTCTTTCCGCCTTCTTCCTCTTGAGGAATCGCTCAGCTTGCTCTCCCCGGACTTTCAAGTCCTTCCATGTATTGGATGGTGCTGTCCCCATTGCTTCTAGCACGTCCAACGCGAGGTTGTTGTGGCAGGTCTGGAGGATGAATTCCTCGGTGATCGGGTCCCGGCAATTCATCGCCTTGTTCCGGAATCTTTTGACGAAGGTATCGACTAACTCTCCGTCCTTCTGCTTCTCATCGAGCAACGATCCGATAGATATCTCGGTGTCGTCGTCGAAGAAGTTGGCCAGGAACTTGGTCTCCATGTCATCCCAGCTGTTTACGCTGCCTGGCTTGAGGCGGCGATACCAATCGAAGGCGGCTCCGCGAAGAGTGCCGACGAATGACCGCACCATCAGAGGCTCATTACCAGAGATCACCCCCAAATGCGATTTGAAGTAAATCAAATGCTGGGTAGGTGAACCCATCCCATTAAACGGCGTGAAGTTAATTAGATTAAACTTCGCCGGATATGGGATCGATTCCCATTCTCTTGGGTATGGGCAAGGAATGCCTGTTTTCTTCGTCTCTTGAGCGGAAATTAGTGTGTTGATTTTGCTCTCGAGGTTCTTGATCTTCAGGTTTTCGCCGGTTTCTTCGCCAGCATTCTCATTACCACCCCCTGCGTTGACGGGAGGATCATTGGTGTTACGAGCATTTGTATCCTCATCTTCCACATTAATCGGGTTACGATGATTCTGCTCGCCTTGTTGGTTCGCCAATGCTTGGATCTGTTGGTCATGCATTTCTCTCATCTGCTGCATGGCCATCTCCATCTCAAATTTGAAACTTTCTTTCTGCTTAGCCAAAGCGTCTTCAAGCATCTTGGCCATCTGCTCCGCACTTATCATCAGGGCCTCGCGGGGTTGTCCCTCGCTGGATACTGTATTATCTGATGCCACCGCGGAGCCGGCATCAGATTCTTCATCTTCTGAAGGGCGTCTTGTCCGAATCCTACCATAAGTTGCTCGCTCTATGGTTCCGGACTGCAGACGGGTTCTAGGTCGGGAAGCTTTCAGAATCGACTCGAAATCTTCTCGTGCCGATGTCCCTTTGCTCGTCATGTTGGTGGTGACCCTCGGAAATTCTCCGTCTTCAATCACCCTTCTTCTTCGTTGGAAGCGCCTAGGCCTTGGTTTTGGCGTTTCCGCATTAAGTCTTTCAAAAACTGAAACTCTTTCGGGGACCGCCTTAATGCAATTGCATTCCGACAATACCGCCCGAATGAGTTTGGAACAGGGACATTGAATTTCCCGTTCTCTGATCGTGAGCCCCGCGTCGCTTACAAAAGGCGCAACGTCCCTCGTGTCTCATTCATTCAACAGATGATCTAACCATCAGAGCTGATAGAACTCCTCGTCAGCTTTCCAACGCATTTCGAATCACTCAAATCCGAGTTCGGACGAAGAATTTACAGCGGAAGCGGATGAATACACCTCAATGGACCCTAGGGTGTCTCGGCCCAAGCCGAGACACCCTAGGGTGTCTCGGCCCAAACCGAGACACCCTAGGGTGTCTCGGATCAAGTGGAGACACCCTAGGGGGTCTCCAAGTCAGATTTGGGCCTTAAGATCGTTTTAACCGCTCCGCAACCCCTCAAGCCAGGGTGTCTCGGATCAAGGGGAGACACCCTAGGGTGTCTCGGATCAAGTGGAGACACCCTGGGGTGTCTCCAACGTAGATTTGGGCCTTTAGGTGGTTTTAACCGCTCCAAACTCCCCCGGGCCTATAAATACAAGCCTCAGGCCCTCATTTTTTCAGATCTTGAATTTTGGAGAATTGGCGAAGCCCTGCCGAACTGAAGAGTGATCGAGTTCTTCAACACAAGAGATCGAAAATCGTCAGATCTACATCACCCGCATCCAATCCTTAGTATTATCCCGTTGTGGTAATTCTAAGAAGAGCAATTATCTCACTTTTATCGAGATAGGCGCTTCTGTTTCTAGATCTCCTCGCGGATCGATGAAGCTCTGGACCTGATCTGATTGCCAGGTAGTCCACGGATATCGACATCCCCGTCACAGGCTAAAGACCCACGCAAGCAAGAGACGACGAACGGATCTTGTGTTATTTTTGAGAAAGTTGTAATCTTTTATTCTTTTGTTATTTGAATTCATTTGTAACGTTTGAAGTTTAATGAAATCAATGACTAAGGCGACTTTCGACGAAAACACTGAGGGCGAACTGCCTTCTTTGGGCTTTCAAGAGTCACGCTCCTCGAAACACGCCTTTGTGGGCGTGAGTTCTCAACGGGCTCCTGGACTTCAATGCGCAAATTGGTGCGCCTAGTTGCCATGATCTCCTTGTCATGTTGAAGGTGGTGGCGACCCCCAGCATGTTGAGTCGTTCGGGGCTTCTTCATCGGGCTCAAACGTTCTTGAACTGGAGCTTTGCATCAGTCATCGGGAAGTGGACCGAGGCGCTCCAAAACGGACTTCCTTCTTCGGGGTGATTCCGCGGGATCTCCCGGAGTAGCTATTAGAATTGCCGGCAATTTCGGTTGGTTCGCCGGAGGTTGAACTTGCTTCGAAGGCTGCGATGATTGTGCCTTAGCCTGAATCGCCGCTTCAGACTTCGGCTTCCATACTTGGCGAGTTGGTGACGGCTTTTTGGCCACTTCCTTCTGTAGCCTTCTGCGGGCTTCTTGGACTTGAGCCCGTGCCTGCGCTGACAGTGCGCGGCGCTTGCGAATGCGCTCCTCAAGTGTCGAACGATTCCGTGTGACACGGATCCATTCGTTCGTTGGCGGCTTGGAGGAGCTGCCATTCATTGGTTGTTGAGGCTGTTTGCCTCTCCTGTTCTTCAGATCCGCGTGATAGCGGACTCCGTCGGTGGACTCCATCGCCTTTGCGAGTTGCCGCGCCAGGCGTTCTTAGAAAGAGTGACGGAGGAATTGGCGGGAACAGGCTTAACCTGGTTGGAAGTTGGTGGAGCCTCACCTGATGCAACCATGGCATCAATCGGGGTGAGGTCTTCGTTGGTATTCTCAACTTCTTCATACCAACGGATTTTTCTCCTGGAGGAGAACTTCTTGGACTTGCAAGGGGAGGTTGATCCGGACGAGGATGACAGATACTCCTTGAACTTTTGCTGGTCGAATTCATACTCGACCTCCTCCTCGACCGGGATCGAGATCCGCGGCTGCGACGCAACGATCTCGGCAGCGAGATCGGTGGCTCCCAACGCGACGATCTCGGCAGCGAGATCGGTGGCTCCCACTGTGGTCTCCGGATTGTTCGCGGGAAAAATTACTTTCTTTGATGATTCCATTGTTTTCTTAAGTAATAGTTTTTCGATTACAAAAGATCCGGTCTTTTTATAAGATCCGGTTACAAAGAGATCAAAAGAAAGAAAAATTACAACTTTCCATATTTGTCGAACAAATCGCGAGATCCTGTTTTGCGGTCTCTCGCTTGTGTGGGTTCTTTGCCTGCACCGGGGTTAATCCGTGGACCACCGCGTGATCTTGATCCAGTCGGATCTACACGATACGACGGGTGTTATCTCACGAAGGAAATAACAGCCGGGGGGTATTATTTCACCAAGGAAATAATAGCCTTCTCGGGATCAAAGGCCAAGCTTTGATCCGGAGGATAATCGTGTAGATCTCAGATCCGATCCCTCTCGAACTCCTGCCTTATTTGACGTGGACGATCGCCGAGCACCGGATCTGAAAGAGCAAGTCTTCAAAGCTTCAAATCTCCAAGGTTAAGATCTGGGTCGGCTTTGGCCGAGCCACCTTGGGGTGGCTCGGCTACCGAGCCACCCTTGGGTGGCTTGGCCACCGAGCCACCCTTGGGTGGCTTGGTTTTTGGCCGGGTGTTCGCCGTTGTGTCCGTTGTCCGGTTTTGCGGTTTATCCAAGTTTTATTGGTAGTCCAGATCCTGATTTGGCAGTAAATCCACTTCGTCGTTGATCTGAACTCTGATTTAGAAGTCCGGATCCCGATTTGGCAGTAAATCCGCTTCGGTGTTCGAGTTCGAATCCGTTCTACGGTCGGATGACTCGTTGACTCACCGAACCATTAGCTTGATTCCACACGCGAATAGATGCATTCCGTTGCTTGCGTGCGATTCGTTAACCTCGTCGCCTCGTTAATCCGCTTCATTGCGTGTCACTTGGCTTCGGTGTTGTGGACTGACGCTCGTGTTTAGATACGTCACACGATGGTTCGTTGGTTTGTCGAAATCACCGTGCCGAGCTGTGTCCAGGGACCTATAGGCAGTTTTATACGCCTACACCAGCGATCAGATTCTTCGACAAATCCAAGATCATCAGCGAGGGAAAGCCCGTCAACCACCCTGGAAATGGTCCACCAATCCTATTCTCCTTCACGTCCACCACCTGCAGCACCCTCGAAGCCACCGTCCTCTCCTCCGCCCCCGGCGACGAAAACCCACTGAACACATTAAAACCCAGCTGCACAATCTTCAAAGAAGAGGCCTTGGTGGCCGCATAAAACACTGAATGTGGTACTAAACCCGAGAGCTGGTTGTGAGCCAATGACAAAACCTGGAGCGTCGGAATCTCAGCAATGGCGCTCGGCACAATGCCCTGAAGATTATTGCCCTGAAGGCTAAGATGAAGGAGAGAAGAGCAGTTCGCACAGAGAACTCGTTGGAGGAGATCGAGATACCGAAGGCTCGAAGGGAAAAGGGTGGGAATCGGGCCTCAGAATTGGTTGCTAGCCAGGTTTGCGAGGGAGGAGAGGGAAGAGGGGAGCTGGCCGGAGAGGGGGTAAGAGCGGAGGCTGAGCTTGGAGAGATGAGGGAGGGAGAGGAAACAAGGGGAGGGGAGCTGGCCGGAAAGGTGGAGGCAGGGGAGGCGGAGCTCGGTCACGTGGCCGCCGGGGGAGGAGCACATGATGCCGCGCCAGGAGCAGGGGGAGTTTGTGAGGGATGGGTTCCATGAAGAGAGACAGCGGAGGTGGTTGTTGAGGGAGGGAGGGAGGGGGGAGAGAGAGGGGAGGTGAGTGAGGAGAGAGAGATAGGATGCACGGGACTGCTAGTCCCGTGCAATCTAAAAAAGTCTCAATCAGTAAAATCGACCCTTTTTAAATGAAAAGGGTCGATTTTGCTAATTTTTTTTAAAATGGTTGATTTTGCACATTAAAATTAAAAAACAGTTTATTTTAAAATTTTGTCCTTTTAGATACTACGTCTCCTTACGTTTAGTAAATGACCTTTTAAATCAAAGGAGCAGTGGTCATCAAGAGGACTGGCTCCTCTCGTAAGAAGTGACACATGCATGAATGTCAGTGGTGCATGACGCACTCACATGTCCATTACCTTTGATCTGACTATCCATTCACCTATATAAATAAACAATTATTTGCATATATATACCGCATAAATCATGAGCATTTGCAAAAATATTCCCCAAATCATAGGATTTTAAAACTATCCCTCAAATCATCAACTTTGTGAAAAAATATCCCTAAGATCAACAAATCATCAACTTGGTGCTAAAATTTTGACCATTTTGTTGATAAATTTTACACTGTGATTAAAAATTAGCTGCTCAAAGTTGATGATTAATTGCTCTGTGGGTAATTTTTTTAAGAAATTGATGATTTGTAGGGAAGTTTTACAAATACTGAGATTTGTAGAGTATTTTTTCAATACCAATGATTTAAGGGGTATATATGCAAATAACCCTAAATGAAATGTTAAACTAAATAATATGCTAAATCACTAAAATATCCTCATGGCGGGACCCATCAATCTATTATTATATTTTCTTAGACCAACAAAATACTCGAGGACCATTGATGACCCATTTGGTTGGGAGGTTCTAATATGGCTCCCACTATCTTGGGTTCGATTCCTGATCGCCCTATTATAAAAATAATAAAAACAAAAATAAAATACCTCATTTCCCTCTAAAGCTTTGTTAACTCCATCAAAAAAGCTTTAATTTTCTACAAGTACCCCCACTCATCCTCTCAAAAATTTTGTCATAGTAGGGATTTATGTCATTTTATATTATTATTTAACGAAATAGTGATGTCAGTTATGACTTGGTGGAACTTTGTAAAAGATTCATATTTTCACGGTGGTTATGAAAATTAAATTTTTTGTGGTGAACTTTTTTTTAAAAAAAATTGTAGTGGTTCTATGAAAATAACAAAAGTTATGGTGATTTTCTAAAAAAATTCTATATTTTTGCGGTGGTTTGTATGAAAAACCCTAAGAAGAAACCACAGTAGGCCCATTGTAAAATGGCCTCCAATAAGTATTTGATGAAATCCGAAAACAAAGAGCAAAGCAGAGCAAACCGAACAAAATTTCCCATTTTCCAAAATCTCCCCCAAAGTCGTCAAATTTCTCTCTCTCTCTCTCTCTCTCTCTCTCTCTCCCCCCCCCATGGCTCTCCTCACCAATTTGGACAACGGCGACGATGAAGAGTGGGAGATCTGCAACGACAACAGGTTTGTGTACAAGCTTCGCGGCCGTCACCTTCCCAACGATCTCGACTACTCTCTCCAATCCCCTCTCCCTCTTCTAAAAATCTACTGTGGAGCATCTACTAATAACTCATGTGACTCCAACTATGCAAGAACCCCATCATCCTGCGGCTCTTCGAACCTCTATACAGCCTGAAAGAAGAGAAAACAACAAAAATAACCACATAAAGAGCGTCAGAGCGCTACAGCAAGATCATATCCATCCGCCCCAGGGGAAGGGCTACTACATGGAGTGGAGGCTCTCTATCTATAAGCATAGTCTACCTAGATCATCTTCCCTGTATCTAAGTAGAATTAATATTTAGAAACCTACAACACGAGATATAGTAAGTTGAGCGAAATAATACAAATAAGGAAACCCTCATGTATATATACCTATTGATGTCTGATAACACACAGTCGAGGGGGGTTTCCGCCGTGGGATGCAGTCCTGATCTCTGCACTGACGGCAAAGAGGGAGAGGATGAAAGGTGGGGCCGACTGCTCCTCCGACTTTATACCCGATCCTTGGACTGGAATTCCTGATCTTTCTACGCAAACAAGAAGAAGAAACCTATAAGCGGGGACCGGTTCCCCCGTGGTACCTTCGACGCTCAAGTCAGCTGATAAGCTTGAGTGGGGTTTGAGGGAAGATCTGAGAATCATTGAGGTCCTAGAAATCATTACTCTTATTGAGTTTTCAGAAGAAGACGTGGTTTTTTAGAATTGTTTAGAGTTTAGGAAAAAAGGTTCAGAAGTCTCCCCTGAGTTAAAAGTTCTTCCTCCTTTTTCCTTCCCCCCTTTCCTCCTTTTATAGTCCCTTGCCTCTGGGATTTAATCTTTGGCTTTAACTATGAATATGCAGGTGGTTGAGGAGTGAGCAGATAGGTTGCTAAGTCATCCTTTGTTTTACAGATGTTGACTGGTGTCTGGAAGGGAAATCATTCAAGCACAAGAGATCTTGGAAATATCCTAGATTTGACAGATGAGACAGAACAGAGGATAGACTGACTGTTTAGGCCTCCTTCCCTTGCCAAATGGTGGCTGGCGATTGGTGGGGAAGTCATTCGAACAAAGGAGAGTATCTTAGCGATATCTGGGAAGTAATTTGCGAGCAGAGTGAGCTGTTTCTGCACGAGGTTTGTTAGAGTTACGATCTTGAGATGATCGGTCAATAAACTAGGATGTTGATTAATGTATTTCTGAAGGTAGCTTAGCTGGATCTTATCCCCTTAATAAAGACAGGTCGATTTGTGAGTCGCCCAATGTTGATTTGTCGACAAGTTAGTCAAGTGAGCTTCTGGACGAGTGAACTGCCGAGAAAGTGGCCGAGCCGACTATTTGGGGTCGTCTCGACTTATAAGGTGTCGACTAATCCCGCACTTTGTGTCGGTAAAAGTGGACTCGTTTGCTCAGCGAGTCAATATATTTGCCCTTGGATGGGCCTTTGGGCCACTAAGTTGACTTGAATCATATGAAGTCAATCATTCGACATCTTCAACTTTAAATGGTAAATTACCATAACAGTTGACCACTTTCATTCGGAGCTGACTTTAGTTGGGTCCGAGTGAAATAGATATAAGTTCGCTCAAGATGTTTGAGGATTTTTGGCCAGTTGAATTTGGTTGGAGACGTGGTGTAGGACTTGTTAACCGCCAATCTCCTGTGCACTGATACGATAAGAATTAGGAACCGCTTTTTTAGAGAAAACGAGGCATTGTGGGTAGAGCGAATGGCGCTTCGCTTGTCAATTGATTGGCGTACGTTATGAGTGGCGGTTGGTATTCCGAGTGATCCGTTGCTAGTTTCTGAAGCAGATCTTCCTTGGTTGCTCCAAGACTGTGCCTCTTGAATCCTTCCGCATGCTTCTTCGAAAGCTTATAAATAATCCCGGGTGCCGTTAGAAGAACATCCTACATTAAGAACACCCTTCTTCTTGTTGATTCTCCCTTTTTCCTTAGAGATTTTGGCCATGGTTCTTCCTCAGAATGACCGTGAGAAGAATCTCAGAGCTTTATATCTGTCTCGCTCTCGAGTGACAGTGGATGAGGCAGCGTGGTTGCATGATGAGTATGATATTCTATGCACAATGACCTTAGGAGCACCAGATAGCATTACCCCAGTGCATATGCATGACGAGGGCCGGATGCCTCTCTATCTGGTGCATCTACAATGTGGATTGCACCTACCATTGTACCCTTTTATTAGGAAGGTGTTTGTCGCTTTGGGAGTTTCCCCCTGTCAATTCCATCCACACGCTATATGTATCCTGATAGCATTTATAGATGCTTGCTCCGAGGCGGGAGTGGTGCCCAGAATTGGTTTGTTCGGGCACGTGGTTAATGTGGGGTCCGCTGAGGGGGACCCCCACTATTTTTCCACTATCGGGGAGATTTTCGTCTGGATGTTGACTTTCCGGAGTTGGACGAAGAATGGAGGAGGTTCTTAGTATGGGTGTTCGGCGCAGATAACATACTGTCCTGCTTGGGTTGGTCTAAAGTACAGGAAAATGTGTTAGAGTTGAGGACTCTTAGTGATCTAGAGGCCGGAGATCTTGAGAAGCTCCAGTATCTCCTCGGTCTTTAGGAGTTCAGAACTTTGGATAGAGAAGAATTCCCGGAGGCGGGAGGGTCCCCCTCAGTTTCCGCCAACTCCGAAGCGACAACCCTTCCTCCACCAATGGAGGTCTGTAAAAGAAGGGCTGACTCGGAGGGGCCTGAGCTCATGTAAAAGGTGTATACAAACTGCCTAAAGGTCCCTTAACACAGCCTTCGACCGGTGAATTCGAACAAACCAACGAACCAATCGAGCGATATATCCAAGCATGATCGTTAAACCACAACACCAAAGC
Organism: Asparagus officinalis; assembly: GCF_001876935.1. Taxonomy (NCBI): domain Eukaryota; kingdom Viridiplantae; phylum Streptophyta; class Magnoliopsida; order Asparagales; family Asparagaceae; genus Asparagus; species Asparagus officinalis. The sequence goes on from NC_033802.1 coordinate 23,156,257, forward strand.
GCGATTTACTACGCCAATATCAGCGATCCAGACTGCCAATCAGAGTCCAGATCAACAATAAGTCTCGAGATAAACTACGCCGAAACCAGAAAATGACACAAAACCAAATCATCAGAGAGCGTTCGCCTTGACGAGCCAGCCTCTGCGTGGCTCGTGGCGCGAGCCAACCACTTTGGTGGCTCGCCAAACCGAGCCGACCAAATGGTGGCTCGGTGGCCGAGCCACCAAGTGGTGCTGAGCGACGAGCACTAAGGTGAGCCGGCCGAGGCCCACGCTCTTGGTGGCTCGGTGGTCGAGCCACCTAGGTGGCCGAGCCACCTGGGCCGAGCCACCAGATCTGGGCCCAGATCTGAGCCCAGATCTGGTTTGAGGAGCCTATAAATAGACCCATAGGCTCATTGTTTGAAGGAGGTTGGACTTTTGAGAGGGGAAACTCTGCTGGATTAAAAGCTCAAGACTAAAAAAGGTTGGAGCTTTGGAGCTTTTCGGAGTATTGATTCTTTCATTGCAACGCATTGATCGGCGTTGACCTAGGGTTACGCATTGATCGGCGTTGACCCTAGGGTTTTGAACGTCGTACGTTGACTTTTTGATCGCAACGCGTTGACTGGCGTTGACCTAGGGTTACGCGTTGTCCGGCGTTAACCTTAGGGTTTTGAATGTCGTTGGATGCTCAAGTCACGAGACCAACTAATGAAGCTGATGCGTCAGTGACTCTCGTATTTATAGGATTTTTGGCAAGCCCTCAGCCATCAACGGGTTGGATGAGCCTTTACCGACCACCGTTTGAGTCGGGCTAGCATGCGGATTGTCTAAATCCGTTCCGCATGTAACGTTGTGCTAAGAGAGTGAATTCTCTGAGACTTTGTTCTATGATGTCGAATACATAGACTTCGCCATTGTTACAGGAATAGGCTACCCGGCGATACGTGTTAGGTGTTGACTTTAGGATTTTTGGCTAACCCCCAGCCTTTAACGGGTTTGATTAGCCTTTACCGACTACCGTTTGAGTCGGGCTAGCATGCGGATTGTCTAAATCCGTTCCGCATGTAACGTTGTGCTAAAGGAATGAACTCCCTTAGACTTGATGCTACGACTCCGAATACGTGGACTTCGCCATTGTTATGGGAATAGGCTACCCAGCAACGTGTTTTAGACGCTGACTTATCCCTACTTAGGCTTCGGGATAAAATACCCCAGAATCGAACTCTGGTGTCTTCTTTGTCTTTTTGTTCGGAAAAAGACTAAACCGGCGACGCGTGTTAGGCGTCGGCATATCCTTTCTTAGGATTCAGGATGAAATTCCCCATGCGTGTAAGGCATGGATTTTGGTGTTATTAATAACAACCTGCCACAATGTTGAATATGTGGACGGATGTTCTTTTCAACGGTTAAGAACTAACCGGCAGCGCGGGTTAGGCGCAGACTTATCCTTGCTTAGGTTTCAGGATAGAATACCCCAGAATCAAACTCTGGTGTCTTTTTGTACGGAAAAAGACTAAACCGGCAGCGCGTGTTAGGCGCAGACTTATCCCTGCTTAGGATTCGGGATAAACTTCCTAGTACCTGTGAGGCATAGATTTTGGGAGTTGAAAAAGGTGGTGTCTTCTCTTGGGGCAAAGACGAACCCGAAATGGGAGAGGAAGAATTTTATATTCTATCTCCCGACACTGAAGAAGAAGAATTTTATATTCTATCTTCAGACGGAAAGGAGACTCGAGGTGGGATCTCCACCCCCAGAATCCGGAAAGGTGAAACCAAGAGTGGGATCTCCACTCCAAGAATCGAAAAGATTCAGATAACCCTAACTGTCGGAAGGTTTGATTACCGAACTAAAGATGAATTTCTCGTTTATCGAGAGTGAATTATGGTTTTGACCCTAACTGTAGGAAGGTTTGGCCAAACAGGAGTTTGAGGTGACCCTAACTGTAGGAAGGTTTGATCACTCGATTTGAAAGTGGACCTCTCGTTCATTGGAGGAATCGAGAGGGGATTTTGACTGTGGTCCTAACTGTAAGAAGGTTTGACCAAGTGGGTGTTTTGAGACAATCCTAACTGTAGGAAGGTTTGATCGCTCAATTTGTGGACCTCTCGTTCATTGGGGGAATCGAGAGGGGATTTTGACTGTGGTCCTAACTGTAAGAAGGTTTGACCAAGTGGGTGTTTTGAGACAATCCTAACTGTAGGAAGGTTTGATCGCTCAATTTGTGGACCTCTCGTTCATTGGGGGAATCGAGAGGGGATTTTGACTGTGGTCCTAACTGTAAGAAGGTTTGACCAAGTGGGTGTTTTGAGACAATCCTAACTGTAGGAAGGTTTGATCGCTCAATTTGTGGACCTCTCGTTCATTGGGGGAATCGAGAGGGGATTTTGACTGTGGTCCTAACTGTAAGAAGGTTTGACCAAGTGGGTACTTTACGTCCAGACTCTAACAGAGAGAGTGTTGAGTGCATAGACATGGTGAGAATGGGAGTTCTTATTCATTACATTGCTGTGGTTTTGGGAACTTCCCATTACATAAATCGTCCACCCCCAGTTTCCTCTGCGGAACTGGTTCGGACATTATTATCAGTTAACTAACCGGGTTATCCTTAAGAATATTAGCTTAATATTCTCCAGGAACTTCCCGTCAAAAGTGGGGAAACAGTTTAGACTCATATACCTATTGGAGTATCAGGGAGTAGTTTAACCTCTTATACCGGTCGGAGGATTGAGAAACAGTTTATACTCGTATACCTTATTGGAGTATGCAGGGAGCAGTTTAACCTCTTGCACCTGTTGGAGGATTGAGAAGCAGTTTATACTCTTATACTCGTCGGAGTCTTAAGAAGCAGTTTATACTCTTATACTTATCGGAGTGATGCCGTTCTCAACTGGCTTACCTTAGCGTTATGACGCCGGCTTCAACCAAGGTCTGAATGCTATTCTTGAGAGCGAAGCAATCCTTGGTGGGATGAACGATCCTCCTATGGTATGCACAGTACTTTGGGTCCGTAGTGTTGTCAGCTTCCTCCTGATTTGTGATAGGTGGTAGCTTGATCTTGTTGCTTCCAAGGAGGGATTCGAAGATGGCTGGAACGTCTTCGTCCTTGAAGGAATACTCTCTTTGGAGTCTCGGACCTGAAATCTTCTGCTGTCTCCGGGATTGCTGTTGCGACGTTTGATTAGCATCAACAGCCGCTGCAGGTGTCTTGCCCTTACCACGGGAGGCGAAGTTAGAATTCGGATTAACCGTCGATTTGTTTCTCTCGTCCTTCTTCCTTCGGAGGAAGCGTTCGGCTTGTTCACCACGCACCTTCAAGTCTTTCCAGGTGTCAGACGGTGCTGTTCCCATTGCTTCCAACACGTCCAACGAAAGATTGTTGTGGCAGGTCTGGAGAATGAACTCTTCAGTGATCGGGTCCCGACAATTCATCGCCTTGTTCCGGAACCTTTTGACGAAGGTGTCGACTAACTCCCCGTCCTTCTGCTTTTCATCGAGTAATGATCCGGTAGATATCTCGGTGTCATCGTCGAAGAAATTGGTGAGGAACATAGTCTTCATATCGTCCCAGCTATTCATGCTACCTGGCTTGAGGCGGCGATACCAATCGAAGGCGGCTCCACGAAGAGTGCCAACGAAGGACCGTACCATCAGAGGTTCGTTACCAGAGATGGCACCCAGGTGCGATTTGAAGTAAATCAAATGCTGCGTGGGTGAACCCTTCCCATCAAACGGCGTGAAGTTGATTAGACTGAACTTCGCCGGATAGGGGATTGATTCCCATTCTCGTGGGTATGGACAAGGGATGCCTGTCCTCTTCGTTTCTTGAGCGGAAATCCACATATTGATTTTGCTCTCGAGATTTTTAATCTTCAGGTTTTCACCTGAGTCTTCATCAGCATTCTCGTTACCACCCCCTGCATTGACGGGAGGATTATTGGCATTGTGAGCTTCATCTGTGTCCTCATCTTCCAGATTAATCTGGTTACGACGACTTGGTCCGCCTCGCTGGTTCGTCAATGCTTGGATCTCCTGTGTTTTCGTTAGCACGATTCTGAGGCGGAAGTGTGGCATTACGACTAGCATCCTCATTACCACCCCCTGCATTGACGGGAGGATTATTGGCATTGTGAGCTTCATCCGTATCCGTGTGCTCATCTTCCTGAATAACCTGGTTACGGCGGCTTGGTTCGCCTTGCTGGTTCGTCAGTGCCTGGATTTGTTGGTCGTGCATTTCTCTCATGTTTTGCATGGTCATCTACATTTCGAACCTGAAGGTTTCTTGTTGCTTAGTTAAGGCGTCTTCAAGCATTTTGGCCACTTGCTCTGCGCTTATCATGAATGACTCGCGGGGTTCTCCCTCACTGGATACTGTATTATCTGATGCGACCACAGAGCAGGCATCCGATTCTTCACTTTCTGAAGGTAATCTCGTCCAAACCCTACCATAAGTTCCTCGTGCGATGGTTCCAGACTGCAGACGGGTTATACGCTGGGATGCCTTCAGAATCGACTCGAAATTATCTCGTGCCGATGTCCCTTTGCTGGTCATATTGGTGGTGACTCTCGGAAATTCTCCGTCTTCAACCACTGCTCTTCTTTGCCGGAAACGCCTATGCCTTGGTTTTGGCGTTTCGGTACTAAGCCTTTCTGCCTTGATGCAGTTGCACTCAGACAGTACCGCCCGAATGAGCTTTGAACAAGGGCACTGAGTTTCCGGTCCTCGGGGACTTCTCTTTCTGTCTTTGCTCGTACCCCCAGCATGATAGTACAGATCGTCCGTTTGAAAGTCGGAGCAACCTATCGTGTGTTGGCATGATTTCTCAGGTATAACGTAATTATCATCAGACGATAACGTTTCCTTCTGACAGCAAAGTACCTTCTTCGGACTTTCGAGAGTCACGCGCCTCGAAACGCGCCTTTGTGGGCGTGAGTTCTTAGCGGGCTCTTGGACTTCGATACGCAAGTTAGTGCGTGCAGTTGCCTTGAGCTCCTTGTCACGTTGGAGGTGACGGCGACCCCCAGCTTGTTGAGTCGTTCGGGGCTTCTTCAGCGGGCCCAAACGTTCCTGAACTGGAACTTTGCCTTTTTCATCGGGAATTGGACCGAGGCGCTCCAGAACCGATCTCCTTCTTCGGGATGATTCCATGGCGGCTTCTTGGCTACCTCTTTCTGCAGCTTTCTACGGGCTTCTTCGGCTTGAGCCCGCACCTGCGCTGATAGTGCGCGGCGTTTGCGGATACGTTCTTCCAGTGTCGAACGATTCCGTTTGACACGGACCCATTCCATTGTTGGCGGCTTGGAGGAACCACCATTCATTGATTGTTGAGGCTGCTTGCCTCTTTTGTTCTTCAGATCCGCGTTGTAGCGGATCCCGTCAACAGACTCCATGGCCTTTGCGAATTGTTTCGCAAGGCGTTGGCGTTGCCTTTGGCGGGCTCTCTTTGAGAGGGTCACCATGCCCCCTGCGGCAGAAGGGTTGGCCAGAGCAGATCCGACCTGGTTGGGAATTGGAGGAATCTCGCCCGATGCGACTTTGGCATCCAGCGGGGCGAGATCTTCGTTGGTATTTTCCACGTCTTCATCTCAACGAGTTTTTCTCCTGGAGGAGAGCTTCTTGGACTTGCGGGGGGAGGTTGATCCGGACGAGGATGAAAGATACTCCTCGAACTTGGCCTGGTCGAATTCATACTCGACCTCCTCCTTGACCGGGATTAAAATCTGCGACTGCGACACTACGATCTCGGCAGCGAGATCGTTGGCTCCCACTGTGGTCGCCAGATTGTTCGCGGGAAAAATCGTGTCTTTCTTTGTAATTGATTCCATTGTCATCTTAAATAACAGTTTTTTGAGTTACAAAAGATCCGGTCTTTTTATAAGATCCGGTTACAATGAAGCAATTTTATACGCCTACAACGGCGAACCGCCAATCTCTCCTCCAAGGCGGAGACAAATGAATGGGTCCGCGTCCAGAAGACTCGCTCCACTCTCGAAGAGCGAATCAAAAAACGCCGCGCATTGCTTGCGCATGCCTGAGTCCTTCTGCAGAAAGCGGAAGAGATGCAGAAAGAAGAGACGGTCAAGAAGCCGTCAAAACACAAGCAGGTGTGGGTGCCAAAGGCAAAACCGGTGCCTAAGACAAAAGTGGACGGAGTTGCCGTCCAACCTTCTTCAAATTAAGATCCCGTTTCCCCTGCTCCCGCACCTCCGGTAGAGCCAGGTAAGAACGTGGGTCCTCCAAGATCCAAAGTTCCTTTGAAAGGTCGCCTCGGTCCTTTACCAGAAAATCGAGGTAAGGCACCTGTCAAGGAGCGATTGGGACCGTTGAAAGGTCCCCAAACATTGAACCAGACTGGGGGTCATGCTAATCCCCCCAAGAAAAATAACAGAGGGAAAGCCCCGGTTACCGACCGCATTAGATTGCGGGTTCAGTTCAAGAACCCGTTAAGTTTTCACACTCGCAAAAGCGTAGACTTGAACGAGCGACTTTTGAAGATGCTAATAAAGCATCGTATCCCCAGAGGGAAACATATTCGTCTGACGATGATGGTGTTACACCTGGGAGGCTATGCCAGTACTCTATGGGTTGCTCCAGTTATCAAACTGACGAGTTGTACTATAGAGCCGGGAGTGCGGGTAAGTCTCGAAAGAGAGACGCTCAAGACACGGAGTCTCATTGTCCGTGTGCCAACATAATCAAGGCGGTATTGTCAGAATGCTGCTGTTCTAAAGCCCCAAGGAGAGTTTCGGTGTTCGAGAGAATTTCCACCGGAACGTCCGAGACCAAGCCTAGGCGTTTCCGACGAAGAAGAAGGATAGTCAAAGACGGAGAATTTCCGAGGGTCACCACTAATATGACAATCAAAAGGGCATCGACACGGGATAATCCCGAGTCAATTCCGCCAGTACCCCAGTATCTAACTCGTCTGCAGTCTGGAACCATTACACGACGAACTTATGGTAGGGTTCAGACGAGATTACCGTCAGAAGATGAAGAATCAGATGCCTGCTCTGCGATTGCATCGGACAACACGGTATCCAGCGAGGGACAACCCCGCGAGGTACTCATGATAAGCGCCGAACAAGTAACCAAGATGCTTGAAGAGGCCCTGACTAAGCAGAAGGAAAGTTTCAAGTTCGAGATGGAGATGGCCATGCAGCAGATGAGAGAGATGCATGACCAGCAAATCGCGGCACTGACAACTCACCAAGGAGAACCCAGTCGTCGCAATAATCCAAATCAAGAGGAGAATGAACGGGAAGAGGATAATGTCAACATAAATATCCCTCCTGTCAACAACGACAATGGAAGCGGTCCCGTGGATGATAATGCAAAAGAGGACCACGTTACCTCTCCCCAAAGCCACTCGAAGACAGGTACGAGTGAAGACAAGAAGATGAAGGACTTGGAGAGCAAAATCAACGCGTTGATGAATGCTCAAGAAGTGAAAAGGTCCGGCATACCATGTCCATACCCAAGGGAGTGGGAATCAATTCCATATCCGGCAAAGTTTAATTTAATCAACTTTACGCCGTTTGATGGAAAGGGTTCCCCTACCCAACACTTAATATATTTTAAGTCTCACTTAGGAATAATCTCCGGGAATTAACCTTTAATGGTGCGGTCATTTGTTGGCACTCTTCGCGGAGCGGCCTTCGATTAGTATTGTCGCCTCAAGCCGGGGAGTATCAGCAGTTAGGACGACATGGAGGATATGTTTCTAACAAACTTCTTCGACGACGACACAGAGATTTCAATCGACACACTATTTGACGAGAAACAGAAAAATGGTGAGACGGTCGAAAACTTCGTGAAGAGATTCCGAAACAAAGCAATGAATTGCAAGGATCCGGTCAGCGAAAACTTTATTCTCGAGACTTGTCACAATAATCTTTCATTGGACATCCTCGAAGCTATGGGAATGGCACCACCGAAGACCTGGAAGGAGTTATAAGTGCGAGGAGAACGAGCCGAGCGATTCCTTAAGAGGAAGAAAACAGATAGAGGTCAAACGGCGAATAATGCTCCACAACAAAACTTTGTCCCTAAGGGTAAAGGAAAAGCACAGGCGAATGCGGTGGACGCGAACCAAACGTTCGAAGTACAAGCACAACAGCAACAACAACAACAGAAAGCGCCCCAACAATCAAGGTGGCAACAACAACCTCAGAAACAGAAGGCTTCGGAACCAAAATTCCCGAAGGTCTACTCGTTCAAAGAGGATGAAGTCCCCGGTATCTTCAAATACCTTATAGAGAACAACAAAATCAAACTGCCTCCGGTCCAGGATCAAGAAGATGCTAAAAGAATTAGCGATCCAAAATACTGCGCATTTCATAGAGCGGTGCACCATCCTACCAAGGCGTGCTATGCCCTTAAAGATAAAATCCAAGCTCTAATCGACGTCGGGGTCATTACTATGAAGCAACCTAAGGAGAAGAAGGTGGGTGCAAATGCAGTATCGATTAGTTTCGGTTCTGTTCCCTTGAACTGGTTCCAGCATGAGCCGGTAATAAATGCAGCAGTGAAGACCGTGAACGATGATCCTCACAAACAGCGCCAGAAAGGACTTGTACCGCACACAGCCCCGAATGGTGAGATTCTTTGGGTTCATCCAGATTTGATTGGAGATGAACAATGGACTGGAGCCTCTTCCAAGAAAAGGTCAAAAGGAAAAGGTAAGTCTTGTTATGGAGCTTCTGCTATTCCAGGAGAAGACGACGAGGAAATTCCAGCCTTCCCGCTTTCTGAAGATGAATAAGAGGCCTTTGTGACCCGGAGCGGGAATGAATATCACTACAAATATCCGGATGCTTCTGAGCAACTGGCTAAGCAGGGGGCAACCAAAACCATTCCCTCCAAGACGTTAGCAGAACTGAGAATTGTCGCAACTCCCCCAACACCCGTAGCTACGGAGAAAGTCCAGCAAAAGGAGAAGGGGAAGGAGCCTCTACGCTAAGAAGCCCAAAACCCGAGGCAGTCTCGATTCAATCATCCGATTGGAAGAGACAAACCGGGAAGTGCAAGCTCTCCGCCTCATTTTGACATCATGACGCAGTTAGCTAATATACCAGCTAGGATAACCCTGTACGAATTATTGCGTCTTTCAAAGGACACAAGAAAAGCATTGCAGGAAGCCTTGAGCGACTCTGAAGCTTTCTTGACTCGAATCAAGCCGTCGTCTGAAGAACCGGAGCCGTCAGTTCAACACTGTAATCTCGCGGCACACCGTTTTCCCTGCATCTCTTTCACCAAAGAAGACATGCAGACGAAGAACTCAAAGCACGATCGGCCTCTGTATTTCACCGGCCACATTGGCTCCAGCGTTGTCAACCGGATCCAAGTCAAGGCGTGCTATGCCCTTAAAGATAAGATCCAAGCTCTAATCGACGTCGGGGTCATTACTATGAAGCAACCTAAGGAGAAGAAGGTGGGTGCAAATGCGGTATCGATTAGTTTCGGTTCTGTTCCCTTGAACTGGTTCCAGCATGAGCCGGTAATAAATGCAGCAGTGAAGACCGTGAACGATGATCCTCACAAACAGCGCCAGAAAGGACTTGTACCGCACACAGCCCCGAATGGTGAGATTCTTTGGGTTCATCCAGATTTGATTGGAGATGAGCAGTGGACTGGATCCTCTTCCAAGAAAAGGTCAAAAGGAAAAGGTAAATCTTGTTATGGAGCTTCTGCTATTCTAGGAGAAGACGACGAGGAAATTCCAGCCTTCCCGCTTTCTGAAGATGAATAAGAGGCCTTTGTGACCCGGAGCGGGAATGAATATCACTACAAATATCCGGATGCTTCTGAGCAACTGGCTAAGCAGGGGGCAACCAAAACCGTTCCCTCCAAGACGTTAGCAGAGCTGGGAATTGTCGCAACTCCCCCAACACCTGTAGCTATGGAGAAAGTCCAGCAAAAGGAGAAAGGGAAAGAACCTCTACGCCAAGAAGTCCAAAACCCGAGGCAGTCTCGATTCAATCATCCGATTGGAAGAGACAAACCGGGAAGTGCAAGCTCTCCGCCTCATTTTGACATCATGACGCAGTTAGCTAATATACCAGCTAGGATAACCCTGTACGAATTATTGCGTCTTTCAAAGGACACAAGGAAAGCATTGCAGGAAGCTTTGAGCGACTCTGAAGCTTTCTTGACTCGAATCAAGCCGTCGTCTGAAGAACCGGAGCCATCAGTTCAACACTGTAATCTCGCGGCACACCATTTTTCCTGCATTTCCTTCACCAAAGAAGACATGCAGACGAAAAA
>NC_033802.1:23166574-23176969 GCF_001876935.1 Asparagus officinalis
AACCATCGGCCCAAGGAACGGACAGCGGAGATGAGGCTGATACCGAAGCTGGGTTTGATTATGATGGTGGTTTTGTACTTAATGACATTGTACCCATTGTAATCAATCTTGACGATGATGAATCATCAGAAAGTAGTTGTAATTGGCAACTTGCCGAAGAACTATCAATAAATGATGATTTAGAGTACTCGATGTGTCTTGATAATGTCACTAAAGAGCTGTATGATAACCCTGACTTGTATATGCCACTTCAATCATTTTGTCTGACTAAAAAACAGGTACAGGATACACGCGGAGCAACACTTGTCATCCCCGCAGGGATAGGGGGTGTGGAAAGGAAGTCGTCTACGGTAAAGGAAGAAAATCTCCGATACCCGACCACTTCTTGGAAGAGGAAGACGATGATGATAAACCTGCTCCTCATCTATTTAGATATAACGCAAAAGCGCGCGATCTAATGGAGAAGTATGGGTATGACTTCACACTCGGAGAGGGCCTTTGCTTTGGTCGAGGTCCGCGAGTTCCACCTCGAATGGCCTATGTACCAAAGGGAAAACCCGATGATTATTATCGCCATAAAAGAGGACTAGGTTATATCTCCTCATCCGACGACGAATGTTGCAGGCAAGTCATTGATCAAATTACTAACAAAGCTAGAACCGGGTACTCTTCTGATTATTCAGCTTGGGATTCCGACACTAGTATTGGTGAAATGTTCAAAAAGTTGATGTCGAACATGGTTACGGTCGATCCTACCACAATAGAGGAAGACGATCAGATGCCAACTTGGGAAGATCCTTGGGTTCATCACCTAAACATGCAGTACGGCGATAGGTTTGAGCAAAGGGAGCCTCCTACCGAGGATCAAGTACTCCAGGTGAATATGGGTAGCGAAGATAATCTGAAGCCTATATTCATTAGTGACAGCCTCCCGTCGGAAGAGAAACAAGAGTTAATCTCTCTTATCAGGGAGTACATCGATGTGTTTGCCTGGAATTATGAAGACATGCCAGGACTCGATCCTAACATGGCAGTACATCGTCTTAACATTAAGCCGGATGTCAAGCCTGTCAAACAACAACAAAGACGGTTTCGTCCGCAAATGATGGAAGCAATCGAGTTTCGTTAGAGAAGAGCAGCATCCGGAGTGGCTTGCCAATATCGTCCCGGGCCTTAAGAAGAACGGGAAGGTCAGGGTGTGTATCGACTTTAGAGACCTCAACGCTGCCTGTCCAAAAGATGATTTCCCCATTCCTATCACAGATGTCATCATTGATAATACGTGCGGGTTCGAGAGGATGTCTTTCATGGATGGTTTCTCTGGTTATAATCAAGTAAAGTGCATCCAGATGATGAAAAGCATACCGCGTTTAGAACACCCCTCGGTGTTTTCTGCTACACGGTCATGCCCTTCGGCTTAAAAAATGCAGGTGCCACATATCAGCGAGCCATGTCGAAGATTTTTCAGGAGCATCTCCGGAAAACTGTCGAATGTTACGTGGATGATTTGGTCGTGAAAAGTCACGATAAGAAAGATCAAAACCTCCCGTACTCGTCGCACCGAAATCGGGCAAACCGTTCTTGATTTATGTCAAGGCGACGAGCCACTCATTAAGTGCATTACTTGCACAAGATGACGATAACGGTCATGAGCAGGCGGTGTATTATTTAAGCCGGACCATGGTAGGCGCTGAATCTCGATATCCTATGATTGAGAGAGAATGCCTCGCCTTGGTGTTCGCTATTCAGAAGATGCGGCATTATCTGGTCGGGCAGACTATTTATGTCATCTCTAAAGTTAACCCAGTCCGAGTATTCATGACTCAACCAGCTTTCATGAGTTGGCGATTAGCAAAATGGGCCTTACTCTTGTCCCAATACGACTTGCATTTTAAACAACAGAAGTCAGTAAAAGGGCAGGCCATCTGTGATCTCCTGGCAGCTAATCCAACTACGGATACCGCCGAGATATATGACGACCTACCTGATGAGACCCACGGAGTCAACGCAACTTCACACCAGCAAGTATGGCGTTTGTACTTCGACGGCGCTTCGCGAGCAACTAATGTAGCGAGTGCTCCTGGAAGTCCTAAGATTTCTTCCGGAGTTGGAGTTGTCTTAGTTTCCCCAGGAAAACACGTTATGCCTCGAGCTTATTCGTTGACCGAACCGTGCTTAAATAACGTAGCCGAATATAATGCATTACTCATAGGACTCAGTTTCGCTAAAGAACTAGGGGTTGAATATCTCAAAGCCTTTGGTGATTCTCAACTGATAGTTAAACAAGTTCAGGGAGAGTACGAGGTCCGAAGTCCGGATTTAATACCATACCATAAGATGGCAGTAGAGATGGAAGAATCATTCAAAGGATTCTTTATCGAACATTTTCCACGGTTACAAAATACCTACACAGATGCATTAGCGGCATTGGCCGTATCCCTGGCGCAACCTCCTGAAACAGAACAGTTTGTTACAGTGAGGACTCACCAACTCCTAGTGCCGATCTATGATGAAGAGGACGAGGAAGAAGATATTAAGGAAACACACTCAACTCAAGTTGAGTTTGAACCCCGAGATTGGCGTTTCCCCATCATTGATTACGTCTTGCATGGAATCCTACCAGAAGACATGAAGGAAAGAGAGTCAATCCGACGAAGAGCGCCAAGATTCTACTATAATACGGAGAATCGAACGCTATACCACAGGGGGTACGATGGGTTGCTAGCACGTTGCTTATCAACTAAAGAAGCCGAAGAAGTTCTTAGAGAGGCACATGAAGGAGAGTGTGGCGCACACCAACCTGGCCCCAAGCTTTATGACCGCATCAGAAGAATGGGATATTTTTGGCCTTTCATGATGAGTGATGCAATCGCGTATGCCCGAAAGTGTCATGCATGTCAAACACATGCGAATTATATGCATCAACCTCCGGAGCATCTGCATCCTTCGGTTACATCGTGGCCATTTGAGACCTGGGGAATGGATATCGTCGGTCCTATAAATCCCCCGTCAATCAAAGGTGATCGGTTCATCCTGGCAATTACCGATTACTTCTCCAAATGGGCTGAAGCGGTTCCGCCTAGAGAAGTTAAAATGAGCAACGTCATTGCATTCATCAAGCACCACAACATCTACCGGCATGGTGTCCCGAGATGAATCATACATGACAACGGTCCTCAATTCGTTAGCAACGCCTTCATCAGGTTTTGTGAAAAGTTCAAAATTCAGGACATCTCGTCAACAGCTTACAATCCCACAGCAAATGGATTAGCCGAAGCCTTCAATAAGACTATTATAAAGATTTTGTCAAAACTCGTGAAAACTAATAAACGAGACTGGGATGAAAAGCTTGGCGCGGCTCTATGGGCCTATCGGACCACGGTGCGCACACCGACGGGAGCAACCCCGTATTCACTGGTATACGGATGTGAAGCCGTTCTTCCATTGAAAATCCAGATTCCGTCACTTCGAATTGCCCTCACGACTCAAATGACGACCGAAGAGCAACATCAGAAGCGCCTTGAAGAACTTGAAAGGCTAGATGAGAAGCGTTTAGAAGCTCAACAGCATATCGAATTTTACCAAGCCAGGATCTCTCGAGCTTTCGACAAAAAGGTTCGACAACAGAGTTCTAGCTGAAAGGCGGCCTATGATCCTTAACTCCAAGAAGAAAGGTAAATTTGAACCCAAATGGGAGGGACCATTCGTAGTAGAGATAGTTTACTCGAGTGGCGCATATCGCCTAGTCACCAAGGACGGTGACCGGCTTATGATGCCGATAAACGGCAAATTCCTGAAAAAATACTATTCTTAGTATCTTCAGGATAACTAATGTATCGGGAAGTTCCCGGAAGAATACCACACGTGATATTCTTAGGGATAACCCAATCACTGTAGAAGTAATGAATAAGAAATCCACGTTCGAACTCTGAATGTCGGAATGTTTCTTCTTGTTATTGTCAGATTCTCTAACTCTCATGAGTTATTTTTGTGAGACGAGATTCAATCCGTTGACAGGTTAATCTTTCCTCACCAAACCATCCGCTGATCAAATCAACTGATCAGATCAATTGACGGTGGATCCACCAACATTTCTATCCGCCAGTCATTGGTATTTCTCAAACTCAACATGTTAGGTCCTAATCACCTAGCATTAAAGTCTTCCTTTGAGTGATAATACGAGTTGGCATTTTCTTTGCTACCTCTTTGCTTTCAGGTCAACTTTCAGGTCAAACCCATAAAAGTTAAGGCCAAAGCCAAATTCCTCTCTCGATTCCTTCCATGAACGAGAGGTCCACATTCGAACAATCAAACCTATAAAAGTTAGGATTATTCTCAATCTCACTTAGTCAAACCTACAGATAGTTAGGACTAAGACCGAGTCATCCCTTTTCGATAAACGAAAGTCTGCATTTGTTCCTTTTTCCACCAAACCTATAAAAGTTAGGGTCGAAATTGGGCTTTCTCCTCAATGAATGAGGGATTCTTTTGATTCAAATGACCAATCCTATAAAAGTTAGAGTCGTTTGAACCTTTCCGATTCTCGGAGTGGAGATCCCACTCCTAGTTTCATCTTTTCGGATTCTGGGGGTGGAGATCCCACCTCGAGTTTCCTTTCCAGCTGTAGATAGAATATAAAATTCTTCCTCTTCAGTACTGGGAAATAGAATATAAAATTCTTCCTCTCCCATTTCTCAGTCTGTCTCTGATGTTAGAAAAGACACAATTTTCAACTTCCAATCCGGGTACTTGGTGCACGGGGAATTTTATCTCGACTCCTAAATAGAGATAAGCCTACGCCTAACAAAAAAGACACCAGAGTTCGATTCTGGGGTATTTTATCCCGAAGCCTAAGTAGGGATAAAGTCAACGTCTAATACGTGTTGCCGGGTAGCCTATTCCCGTAACAAGGGTGAAGCCTATGTATTCAAAATCATAGCACAAAGTCTTAGAGAATTCACTCTCTTAGCACAACGTTACATGCGGAACGGATTTAGACAATCCGCATGCTAGCCCGATTCAAACGGTAATCGGTAAAGGCACATCAAACCCGTTGAAGGCTGGGGGTTTGCCAAAAATCCCAAAGTCTATGTCTAACACACATTGCCGGTTTAGTCTTTCGCCGATTGAAAAAGACACCAGGGTCTAAGCCTGGGGAATTTTATCCCGAAGCCTAAGAAGGGATAAGTCGTCGTCTAATACGCGGCGCAGGGTACCTTTTCCCTATAAGAAATGGTTAAGTCTATGTATTCAAAATAATAGCATCAAGTCTAAGAAAAGCGATTTGCTTAGCACAGCGTTACATGCGGAACGGATTCAGACAATCCGCATGCTAGCCCGATTTCAAACGGTAATCGGTAAAGGCACATCAAACCCGTTGATGGCTGGGGGTTTGCCAAAAATCCTGTAGAACTTTTCATCGCTGGGTTCAAAGTAAATAAAGAAATATCATAAAAGAAGCAAATGCGGAGTCTCTATTAATAGATCAAGTCAAAGCATACAATAAAAAGCTCGTTAGCCCGAAGGTAGTTGACGGCTATGAACATGAGACTCTAAATTAGAAAGCCTATCTACATAACTCTGCTCAAGTTCTGCCTGCAGACCAGCTCGGACAGATTCTTCAAAACTGCTCAAGATCTTCACGGCTTCATTCTTTAGCTTCATCAATCTCTCCTGTGTAGACCCTAGCTTCTCAAGTGCCTGTTCACGAGAACGCTCTAATCTAGCCAAGTCTTCTGCAATAATAGTAACGGACTCCTCGGCGTGCTTCAAGGCCTCCTTCAACCTAGCCACTTCCTCGCGACCGGAATCCAAAGAGCTGAGTAACTCGGCTCTATCTGTATCCTTCCTCGCCACGGTAGCCATCAGCTGCGCAACAGAATGCTCATGTGACTGAAGCTCACTGCCGATAGAAGATCTCAGGTCGCGCCACTGTGCCAGCCTATGCTCCACCTGAGAGGACACGAAGGAAGAAGCTCCATTAGCCTTCAATTCCTTCAACTCTCGGATCTCCGACTCCAGAACAGTAAAATCGGCAATGAAGGAATCGGCCAACTCTGGATACCCTTCTTCTCTAATCATCATCATGTGGCGAGAAAAGGAACGCCTGAACTGATCGAAACAATATCCTCTATGAAGAAGTTTCTCGATCATGCCGTTAAAAAAGGCGGTAAAAAAGCCGAGGTCCGTACGAAAAATGTCTCTGTCAGGATCAGTATCGTCCAAAAGGGCGTGAACACGCTCATATAGAGAAGATCGGGATCCTACAAGTAACAATGTGGAAAGCTAAGAGATTATCAAATGTGATAAGAAAACTTAAGGGGAAATTCCGAGCATACCAACGCCAGTGGAGGTCCCCTAGGATTGAGGTCTGATAGGCTCCGAAATAACGGCAGGAGTAGTCATGGAGGGTATATCAACACCTGTAGGCAAATCGGTCTCAAAAACTGTAGTGGCATCGGGTACAACGGCTGGTCCTATAGTTACACTTCTTTATTAGTCAAAATGAAAATTTAGACAAAATAAGGAGGACCGAGATGATAAGATCATCTGCATACCTGCAAGATCATCATCCTCAGGTGCACGGGGAGTGCCAGAAGTCATAAGAGTATCGGTCCCGGTGGCCGGTCCTATGATTACACTCATCTGTTAGTCAAAAAATCAGACAAATGAAAAGGAGCACGACGTCCTAGATCGTATGCATACCTGCAAATTCGTCACTCCGAGGTAAACTGGATGTGCCGAGGGTCGTTACTGAATCGGTCCCACTGACTGGTACAGTAATATTAATCCTTCGTTAGTCAGACAAAAGATCAGGCAAAATAAAGAGAATCAAATATATACATGTGAATGAATCACTCTCAAAGGGTGGTCCCACGGTTCCTTTGGTAGCCTGTTCAGCCAACATGTCGACTAATAATCCAATGTCGGGTCACGAAAAATTTGATGCAGAGACATGCTCCTGTTTCTCGAGACCTACATCATGAAAAGCCTTATCCTCAACGGGCCTCTCTGATACGACATCTGCAGAATAATTTAAGTGTTGGATATATATACAAGAAGATAGGGAAAGAAGAAAAAGCTCAGAAAGAAATACCTGCAGCAGGAACAGAAGATTCTTTTTCCCCAATATCCATGCTTGGATTCTTCAAGTGATCTAAAAGAAAGCGCAGCACGAGAAATAATGAATCCTGAATTCCTTAACTCTTCTAAATGCTACTCGAGGAGGGTATCATCGGAGTTAGATATACCTGAACATGGAATGGCGGGCTCAACGCTATTAACCTGCTCAGTATCAAGGTTCGTAGCGACATCCATGGAATCGTCATGAATGGCGTCGCACATTTGCTGCAGGAAGCTATCCAGATTATCAGAACCAGGGAATACGGGATCCGGTGGAAGCTCGCCCTCATCATAGTACCCTGGAACATAAAATATGATTACGAATCCCAGAAGGTAAACCATCTTAAAGCAATAAAGACAATAAAATATTACCCTCCTCCCTGTTGGCGATGTCTCCTAAATCCACTCCATAGGGGCGCTGACCACCGTGTGGTTTATGAGCGGTCTTCTTCTTTTTCGGAGCACCAGCCCTTATAGAACCAACTGGTCGTTCGTGCACGGACTTGCCACAAGTCTCAACTTGTGTAGGAGCTTCACCGCTAGGCATGAATCTCGCATAACGAGAAGCGAGCGACCCATGCTCATCGACTGTCTTACCTGGGATGATAAGGGTCATTTCGTTAGCATGAGTGAACAAAACCTTTCGTTGATACCAATTGAAATTGAGGAAGAAGGCAAAAGAGCATGACAAACCTGCATTAAGTTCTTCTTCGTCAGTATCTATATCCACATACTCCTCCTCAGAAGTCTCGTCCTCATCATCAATAGGAAGGAGCTCTTCATCATCCTCCATCCTGTCTCTGCTCGAGAGGGAAGGTTTGGCAGGCTTCTTAGGTTTGGCAGGCTTCTTCCCCTGTTTCTTAGTAAGCTCAGCCTTACGAGCAGCCATCATAGTGACTTGAACCAAGTGCTCAGACTGCAACTCTGAAAGATTCCTCACGCCTATAGATTCGTTGGCAGAAAGAAACCACTTGCAGCTTTGGAAAGTGATCAACGACTTGCGTCTGTATGAAGGAAGAGCAAATTAGGCTCCCGTACAGCCCACCATGGTCCATAGCCATGCCCGAACACCGTCAATAAGCCCTCCCTCAACCTTCAAACCACGGCTCGGATTCCCAACATATAGTTGGTCGTAGCCAAACTGACGAGCAAAACTGCTGGGAAGGTAAGGCTCTATGTGGCAACGATTCTTCACCCGAAGAACGAGATACCCGATGCGGATGTTCACCAACCAGCGGAAACAACCAATGTCGAGAGCAGTCCGATTAGTTCTGGGTTTCTCCTCATCAGTCAGCACATCACCATAGCGACCCGAAAAGCGAGGAAAACACTTGAAGAACTCCCAGCTCTTACGAACTCGAAGCTCTCGTTGTACATCACTGAATGTTTTCCCGAGCCATCTGCTTCTCTCCAACAGCTGCACGAAAGGAACAGGGACATCAACAGTGCTGGGCGCTGACATCAAGTCAGGATGGTGAAGAACAAGCCACGCCATCAGATACGCATAAGGAAGCCCGACCTTCACACAAATAAGCTCGGCCGACGGTTCAGAACCCACCTGCGCAAAACCGCTGACCAGATACCTGAGCCCACAATGGATATCAGCAACCATTGCTGGGAGCAGGGAAAGCTCCCTCCCATAAGCTAGCTGAACTGCAGGAAAGGGCACCTCGAGAGGTAAGGCGTCTGAAAGCTGGTACGGAACGACGCACTTCTTCAACCAGAGGGCAAGATAGCCTGCTAGCAGAGTCAGGGGCTCAATGGACTTCTGTGCACGGCGGAGGAACGAACGAAACTTGGTTCCTGCAGGAAAAGCTCCCTCAGCACTGGCAATGGTGTAAGAACGAGCCTCAGCCTTCTCCATCAACTCATTAATGGCGGTAGGGGTCAAAACATCTAACTCACGAATGAGCTCGCCGGAATCACTCTCCAAATTCTGGAACAAATAGACAGCAAACTGCTTCAAGCTGATCTACTTTTTCCTCTTCGCTGGAGGAGAAGTCTGGATCAAGGAGGTATGATAATGGCAGGTGAGGTCCCAAAGAGTATCGTACATATCGGGAGTATCCTTCTTCAACCACTCCAATTGCTGGTTCGAGGGAAAGTACTCCTGGTACGGACAATCCCCCATTGGAAGGCCAGAAACCTGATACATCTCATGCAAGGCCAACCCTAACCCTCCGCCGCTGGTCAGGAACGTGTTACTGTCTGGCATGTATGTCTCCAACAATGCCAAGAAATGGCGACAGCTGACTGGGAGCCCATACATGGTGGCTCGTATAGGTGAGTACAATCCACTGCTCTTCAAATCCTTCTCCCAGCGCCCCAAGACGTAACTGGTCATGAGTCCATACATGGTGGCTCGTATAGGTGCGTACAATCCACTGCTCTTCAAATTATCTTCCCAACGCCCCAAGACATAGCTGGTCATGCGTGTCCACCATGCCTTGGGTTGTGAGAAAGCCCAACCATAGCATCTAAAATCTGGTGGAGGTAATCTCCTCCCAAGATAAGCCAGACGGTTCTTCACGGTAGGAGCGGCTGCTGATACCTCGCCTGGGGGTGCGGTATTAAGACCCATAATCCCTGGTCGAAGACCGCGGATGTAATGATACCCAATAGAACCAGGAGTCTTATGTTGGGATGTATATCCACACTGAACTCGATCAGCATCATCGGTAAGACGCCAGGGCATCTGTCTCTCTACGGCCTGTCCCTCCAAATGAGTGAAAGAACACTGACGAGGAATGGAGGGAATATACAGGAGAGCTCCTTCATCAAGATTCAGCCAATGCTCCTCGGTAAGAATCAACGTAGCAGGATCCTCAATATGATCTCCAAACAGAAAACTGGGCTTCTTTAAAGCCTGAGTAGAAACGGAATCCGCAGTAAAAAAAGCATCCGTAATCAGCTGGCGTAAGCAATGACGCCCTCCATCCCGTATCAAACGACAGGATTCGTCGGAGCGATCTCTGTCAAACTGAGGGAGGGGATCAATAGCCTGCCTGATGGAAGCCGAAGAGAAGACTTCCCCGCTACAACCAGTAGTAGCATGAGGAGGGAGACTGCCCGTGGGGAACTCGACTGCAACAAAACAAGGATAGAGTCAAAAAATCCATCTCATAAAAAAGCGAGATAAGATCATTCACGGGGTAATTGGAGAGACGATTTTGAGTGTCCTACACTGGAAGAACGGTATGCATCATCACGTAGATAACGTGGTAACATACACCGACCTACAAGGTGTAAGACGACACAAGATCGCCCCAATAT
>NC_033802.1:23177048-23178446 GCF_001876935.1 Asparagus officinalis
TCTACAAGACCCCCTTCAAAGTTTTCAGACCTAAACCGGCTTGCGTGTGGTCTGGAATACTTTGAATAAAGAAGTTCTTGGCGAAACAAGTGCATTTGGTTTCTTTTAGGATTTTTAGCAAACCCTCAGCTATTAACGGGTTTGATATGCCTTTACCGATTACCGTTTGAATCAGGCTAGCCATACTATTCCCCTCAGTATGATGAGTTGTCGAGTAGTTTCTCTTAGACTTGACGCTAAGATTTCTACTCTAAACCTCAGCCATTCGAGGCATGGGTTTAAACGAGGCCATCTCGTTGGCGGTTCAAGGTTCGGGACAAGTCGTGTCGTTTGTCGTTTGTCCCCAAGGGCGAATGAGCCGTTCAGGTGAAGTTAGGTTTCGGAAGAAAAATCCCGCTCGTCTTGCGGATCCGGGTCGAGTTTTCATAGGTGAGACCTTTCCTTCCGGGCGAAACTAGGTTCGGCGTGGGTGAGCCACGCGTCCGTTGGTGGGCTTCGTGCTTTCCAGCTAAGACGGCGTGGTTCCGTCACGTCGCGCTCTGACGTTAGCTTCGTGCGCCTCGTCTGAATCGTGGCCGTGGTTTTTGAACCCGACCGTTGGATACAACCGTCGATTTTGGCTCGGGTTCCGGGTCTTCGACCGACCCATTTCCCGTCTCGACGTGGCACTTCGAAGTGTCGGGGGTAATCTGGGCCGTTGATTTCGATCGTGGTCACGTTTCTCATCCATCAGTACTTCGCTTTTTTGAGGGCGATCATGGCCACGTGGGCAATTCCGCCTTTAAATAGGTTGTTCCCTTTCTTTGAGAATTACCGTGCTCGAGGATCTTGAAAATTTTCTAAGGAGAGAGAGTTCCCGTTTAATCTCTTCAATGACGCCGAAATCTAAGAGGTGTGTTGCGAAAGGAGGAGGTCCCGGGCATTATTCCAACCGCCTCGGCGCCGGAGCACCCGCTAACATACCTGAGACGCACTTGGGTAAGTCCAGAGGTTCATCTGACGACCTTGCGTAGGTTACAGACGTCGGGTTGGGAGGATGAGCATCGTTATCTTCCCTAAATTCGGTCGTCTTTGGCAGCTTTCCCGACTTAGGGCAAAGCCGGCCCCTTTTTGGGCGGATTTTATATTTACTCATAGGGGACGATTTCTGCCTCTACAGGCGAAATTGACCTTTATGGGGTGAAGGCGAACTTGTTTTTGATAGGCGAGTTCGACTTTTTCTCTGATAAAGGGATTATCATCTTCACAGGCTAGCTAAGCGGTTTTCGCCTTCTGACAGGCGAATTCGCCCGTCTTTACTTGATTGGCGGATTTACCCTTAGGGCGGATCCTATCCTGACTCTTTGGTTCTTTCTTGCAGCGACCTTTTCTGACGAAGATCTTCCGAAGGGCTTGGCC
>NC_033802.1:23178480-23198961 GCF_001876935.1 Asparagus officinalis
TCCGAAGGGCGTGGCCATCGGTCTCGCCGGAGGCACATGCTATACGGCGCCTCCCTAATTTCCCTCCTTAAATCTGGTGCCTGTGTTCTCTGCTAATAAGCCGGATAGCTTGATAAGGAGAGTCACTGATGGGCACCATCTAACGCTGCATGAGTTGACCACCGACGCGGTGTTGACAGACAAGGCCAGGACAAAGTTACACAAGCCCCA
This sequence comes from Asparagus officinalis, assembly GCF_001876935.1. Lineage (NCBI taxonomy): Eukaryota > Viridiplantae > Streptophyta > Magnoliopsida > Asparagales > Asparagaceae > Asparagus > Asparagus officinalis. The sequence goes on from NC_033802.1 coordinate 23,178,691, forward strand.
GTTCTTGTTCGGCGATGCCGCGACTGATCCTTCTGCCCTGCTGATCAAGGAGAGCAGGTGGCTTCGTGAAATGGACGAGGTCCACTACTATCTTCCTAACATGCCGAGGGGGTTGTCTATCGTTGAGCTGCGTTCCCTCATGGTCCTGAGGACGATGAATTGGGATTTGACCCCAACTCAAGACGGGGTGACTTGCGGCGTCTTTACAGGCTCCACAGCTGAGTACGGGGTAGAGAGCGCCCACTGGGGAGACGATGGCGGTTGCGGAGACTTTCCGTCATCGCTTCTTTCAAGCTGGCGGGAAATTTCTCCCAAAGGATTTCAGAGCTCCGGGGTGGATCTACTCTGCACCTGGCAGCAAGACTTGGTGGTCCAAGATCACCGACTACATTTTGGTCGAGAACTCTGATCTTGCGAACTCAGAGTTGTATTCGGCCATTCAGGCCACTCGGCACGGTCTGAAGATTAATGCTTCCCAGTTCCACAACATTTTGGAGCTGTATTGTACGGATAGTGGCACGTTTTTCACCCCCAATGGTGAGCTCGGCATAGCCCTTCACGAGATGTACGATGTGTCGGGACTACCGTTGGGAGACTTTCCGTATGAGGAGTACGTTCCTGGTCAAGATGAGATCGACCAACTTTTCGACCGCTTCCCTTTGGTGGTCGAGACTTTATGAGAATTGCTCTGTCACTATCATATATGCCTCAATACCTTAGGGGCGGCTGATCACAAAGGTAAGAAGAAAAGGGCCCCGGGGATCAGCCACAAGAATTGGGCTGATTATTTATTCCCTGAGAACGATGTCAAGGGAAGGCCTACTCTGCCGTTGAGCGGGTGTGACCAGGCTGAAGTGGAAAGGAGGATGGTCGAAGGGGAAGCGATAGTAGCTCTTGAGCGCGACGAGGGCGGGTTCAAATCCGGAACGGTCTTCCACTCGTTTCACCACCAGGCCAAGTCTCCTATTTCTGGGAAGGCTCTGTTTGCGGGGTACCTCATGTTGTGGCTAAAGAGGTGCGTAATCCCCACTCACTCTTTTGAGGCTCTTCCCGTGGAGGTTGTGTATCCGGCGGTTTGCTTAGCCCACGGGAAGTCCTATTCCTTGGTATCAGCGATGATAGCATGCATCCACCGGGGGCTCCGCACCCTGACGGCTCAATTCTGTCGTGTATCGACTATCGATGAGGGGGAAGGAGAGATCATCAGGACCCCCAACCCTAGGGTGGGGCTGCCATACACTTATCTGATGGCATGGTTCGTCTACCACTGCGAATGTTTGATGAGCGCACCCGCGACTCTTCAGGGAGACAGGTTTGTTCCGTTCGTTGAGCGCTTGGAGAGGTGCTCTTGGAAGTGTCGCGACTCTTCAGGGAGACAGGTTTGTTCCGTTCGTTGAGCGCTTGGAGAGGTGCTCTTGGAAGTGTAATACATTTCCCGATGCACGGAAGACGCTTTCCCATTTCGTCCACTACAACTTCCGTCGTTTCTTTCCTTATTTCAGTGGAGGAGGATACGGGGAGTCTCTTAGAGATGCGCCGACGGCGGATCATCACACAGTTCTCTCGTGCGGCGCTTTTCGATGGTTGGTGAACATTCGGCTGGGGTATCATATCCTACGAACAGGCTCTGTGTGCTATCTCGAGCCGTATATCCCTTGCAGGTTTGCCCGCCAGTTTGGGTACGACCAATTGTACGTGGGCAACGTCAATCCCCGCCTGCACTTCGAAGGAGGGCTGGTGGATGGAGCTCGGGGATGGTTCTGGACTCATGCTGGCGGTACCCATGCCCGTTTTGAACTACCGCAAAGGATCGCGATTTGCATCACACTCTCCTGTACTGCCGGTGGTATCGGGGTGCCAGCGCTAATCCCGAAGGCTTCTGGTTCCAGGGCTCGTGTTTGGCGGATTAGGGGGTGTTCACGGGAAAAATTGTCTTCATTGATTTCATTATTTTCTTGAGCAATAGTTTATCAGTTACAAAAGATCCGGTCTTTTTATAAGATCCGGTTACAACAAAATCAAAAAAAAAATAAATCTTAAAAGATTACAACTTTCCTTTTTTGTGGAACAAATCGCAAGATCCTGTTTTGCGGTCTCTTGCTTGTGTGGGTTCTTTGCCTGCGCTGGGGTTAATCCGTGGACCACCGCGTAATCTTGATCCGATCGGATCTACACGATATGACGGGTGTTATTTCACGAAGGAAATAATAGCCGAGGGGATTATTTCACCAAGGAAATAATAGCCCTTAAGTAACCGAAATCGACCAAGCGAAATCGATACTCTTCTCGGGATCAAAAACCAAGTTTTGATCCAGAGGACGATCGTGTAGATCTCAGATCTGATCTCTCTCGAACTCCTGCCTTATTTGGCGTGGATGATCGCCGAGAACCAGATCTGAAAAGCTCGAGTCTCCAAGATTCCAAAGCTCCAACCTTTTTTTAGTTTCGAGACTTTAATCCGGTAGAGTTTTCCCTCTGAAACTCTCCTAAAAGTCTCACCTTTAGCCTTCAAGATCTCAAAAAGTCCCACCTCCAAAACAATGAGCCTAGGGGGCTATTTATACGCTCTTCAAACCAGATCTGGGCTCAGATCTGAGCCCAGATCTGGGTGGCTCGGCCTAGGTGGCTCGGCCAGGCCGAGACACTTGTGAGTGTCTCGGGTATTTTGATCATAACTTTCTCATATGATCTCCAAATGACCTGATCCAATATGCATTGGAAATCCGAGAAAGCGATCTACAACATTCGTGTTTTGAGTTTCTTCAGATTCAAATCGGATCATGGTTGAAACATCAGTTCTTTGTGTGAGCCACCAAATGGTGGCTCGGCACTGTGCGAGCCAGTTCGTACGTTCCCGAGTATTTTGGCTCTAACTCTCTCGTCCGATCTCGGAATGAGGTGATTCAAAATGCGTTAGAAAGCTGGAGAAGAAACCTACAACTTCCAATGGCCGAACCACTCATGGTGTAGGCTTACAATGGCCGAAAAACTCATTGTGTGGGCGAGACACAACTCCTGGCTGAGTTGTTTTGCCTTCGTACGTCCTCGGGTATTTTGGCTCTAACTCTCTCGTCCGATCTCGGAATGAGATGATTCAAGATGCGTTAGAAAGCTGACGAAGAGGTTTAAAGGGGCGCTAACTGCCGAAGAGCATGCGGCTGAGTCCATCATAATTTCTGATGACGAATCTGAAGGTCCTGCGACTTCCCCTGCCTCAGGCTCCGTTCCTCAGCCGGGAACCGAACCCTGTCTCGAAGTTCCACCCATTACGGTGCTCGCTCCGGGTCAAGAGCCTGCTTCCTCTGAATCCTTGCCCTTGCAGGCTCGCGTTGAAGAGTTTGAGAATATCGTGAGGCAGGTGATTTCCCTCGTCAACCTTGGCATGGGCAGCTTTGACGGTTTCAGGCAATCTCTCCTGGATCGAGTGGTCGACTTTCGGCGGTCGGGCGAAAACTAGCTTGCTACACGTTGCATGCAGAAGCTCCGTCTTTTGGAGTCGCGTATGATAAGGCTAGAGACATTGCTACGAGAAGGTCCGGAAGTTGACGTGGAGTCTTGCCTGGTTCATGTCAGGCGCCAGGAAACCTGGGAACAGGGGGTCCGTTCCAAAGAAATAGCGGACTTGGAATCCATTGTCGACTTCTTGGTGGGTCAACAACACTTGTTAAAGGAGCGAATTATCGACCTCAATCGCACTATAGCTCGCCTGAGAGCTGAATTGGGACAGGCGGAGGCGAATTTGAAGGGGCTCCAATCCGAGGTCGTAAAGGTCAGCAAGACCGCTGAGGCGGAAACTCGAAGCCTCCAAGCCTTGCGCCAGGAAGATGCTGCCGCCAGGTCGAGCTCTGAAGATCGGATTCGGAAGGCTGCTGAAGACAAAGCTCGGGAGGGCCATGCGAGAAGGGTGGCAGTGGCCAAAGAAGAGCTCTCATCTTTTAACTTGTTCGACTGAGATTTCATACCTGTGATTGTGTTAAGACATTTTGCTTGTGACTTGTTTGTTTATGAAGCCATAACTTTGTTCAAATGTACTGTCTTAAAAACTGGGTGCATGTTTTGCTTCTCGAATGTAATAGTATGACTTTCGCAGTTGCAAAACCATAACTTTATTCAAATGTACTGTCTAGAAGCATCTAATGAAGTTCGTGTTTTCTTGTTACGCACGCCTCCTTTTAGTATGTCGTCATTCGGAGATTTGCTCGCATAGCCGACGGCGACTTAATATTGCAGGCGAAACTCTTCGAACGGTGCCGAGTTTATGTCGAAGGTTCGACTCCAGTATGGGTGAGTTCACGCTGCAGGCCAAACTCGAATGATTGCGAATTAGCATTGCGAGCCATTCTCCAAGATGCTGGTGAGTTCCTGCTGTAAGTGAAACTAGCTTGATGGCGAGTTCGCTTGAAGGTTAACTTCGACTGTTGGCGAACTCAGGCTGCAGGCGAAACTCTTGTGGTGGCGAGTTCGTGTTGAAGACCAAATCTGACCATTGGCGAGTTTAGACTGCAAGCGAAACTTCGTGTGGTTAGATCCGACCTAGGGCGAGTTCGTACTGCAATCAAAACTCAAGTGGCGGCGAATCTGTCCCGTAGTCGAAGATTCCAAATGTGGGCGAAACTCGTGCCACGTGTCTGCTAGCGGGCCCAAATGCTTGCCAGCTAAGGCCTTAGGGACATGTTAATGCTCATTAATGTCGAAGTGACAGAACGCTTCGCCTCTTGGGCTTAATCCGATCGGTCGGTTTGGGGTCCCGAGAGTAATGGCTTTTATTGGCGTTGAGCTCGAAGCATCGCAGGACACCTGGGCCGCTCGATTGCTTGGGGCGATAGATCCTGACCGTCGTATTTTTGGATATATATCCCGTACTTGCCGTCCTTTTAGCAAAGTTCTTACCTCTTCGAGAAAAATCCGCTAGGAGAAGATCGCTGCAGAAACCTCCTCTGCCTCATGGCCTCTGATTCTGAACATAGCGCTTCTGAGGGCGTTGGTTCTTCCGCCACCGTCGTCGACGTCGGTGCTCCGTCCGCTTCCCCCGTGAGCTCGGTCCAGGGGTCTTCTGTCCCAGATCCCATGTCTCACCCCGCGTTCGAGACCCTCCAGAGGTTGGAGGGTTTGGTGCACGGAATCGCCATCTCCGTCGGCGAGGGTGCCGAGAGGTACTATGACGCACTTCCCCTCGTGGAGGCGGGTCTAAGGACGGTCCGCCGTGTGGACGGTACCTCGTTCGCACGGCGGTGTGAGCGGGAGCTTGGTCGTGTGGAGGGGTGGATGTACCGCCTCGAGGAGCTGGTACACGACGACATTTCGGACGCGCCACCACCTCTCTCGATGCGCCTCATGCTCGAGCGTGAGGAGCGGGCGAAGCGGATCCAGGCAAAGGAGGCTGGCCGTCTTCTTCGAAGACGCTGGATCCCTTCGCGGCGAGGCCAGGCTGCGGGAACTCGAGTTGGAGAATAGGAGGATCTGTCACGCTGCCGGAGTGGTGGACAGGGCACTCCAACTTCTTCGCCAGGAGGAGGAAGATGGTGAGGCGGCCTTCGCCAAGCTGTAGCAGGAGCAACAGGAAAGGGCGAGGACCCAGCGTGAGGTGGATCTTGCGGCGGTCAAGGCCAAGATCGCTTCTTTCAGCCTGCTGAAGTTCCTGTAATGTCCGCGCCGTTTAAGTTCTTTTTTTTTTACTCGGTTGATGCGGGCTGCATCACAACCTTAAAACTTTATGTATGTAATTTTAGCCTGTAGTGGCCTTTTGCTTTTGTTTATCCTCTGTTTTTCATGCACCATTTCCTTCTCTTTTATTTTCTGGTGTGGATATATACTCGACCTGTATTTTGTCTTCATGTTGGATTCGCCTGCACTGTCTTGGCGCTTGAGTCGAGCTGCTTATGCCATCTCCAGCGATATGGCGAGCTTTTCGACTATTCTGCTTTAGAGTTAGCCATTAGGCTCACTTCTTGTTCTTAGCTGTTCACGACGTGGGGTCGGGTTAACTCCGACCTTCGCGTTGCAGCTCGAGTGGAACCGAGAGGGTAACACTTAGCTTGTAGCAAAGAACAGTCTTTCGTGCATTTGGCTAACTGAATAACCCAATTTCGATCCACCATTCGACAAGTTGTTGTTTGGGGGACCGACGGACATGCCGCCTGCCGGGCCATCATTGGCAATTGTCGTCGTCTGGGTGGGCGATGACATAGGTGATAATCGAATCGTTCAGGGATGTAGGAATGTGACGACCGATTGTTGTAGGAGCCGTCGCGTGGTAGGCTACTACCCATCGGTTATCCTAAGGGTACGTTAGGATATCCGGTATAGGTCAAGTAGTTCAGGGACGTAGGAGTGTGACCACTGACTGAAGTAATAACACGTCGCATGGTGAGTCATTACTTAGGCTGTGCTATCCGTAGGGATAGCGGCGCCAACCATCTGAGGTGATCATTAACCTGATGGTGTTTTGCTGCGATTGGAGCAACCATAGGGACCTACTATCCTTTTGAGGAGGATTGGTAAGTTAATTTTGTCAGAGGCGTTCGTTAACGTGACAAGGATTGTCGTGATTGGAATGATTTTGAGGACCTACCATCCTTTTGAAGAGGATTGGTAAGTTGATTTTGTCGAAAGTGACAGTGGGGGTCCCGTCATCCTATTAAAGAGGATTGGCGGGGGATTATGAGTTGATTTTGTCGAAAGTGACAGTGGGGGTCCCGTCATCCTATTAAAGAGGATTGGCGGGGGATTATGGCTCTGGTCCTAACTATTTGAAGTTTTGACCGAGTGGGAATTTGATGCAGCCCACCTGAAATGCTAGTTCCGCCTGGTCTGGGCGGTTCGCCTGTACTGGGAACCTGGCTCGAGAAGTAGAATTCACCTAAACTGTTAAGCTCGCCTGATCTGAGCGGTTTGCCTGTACTGGGAACTTGGCTTAAGAAATGGAAGCGTAGGGGATAGTTTAACCTCTTATACCAGTTGGAGGATGTGAGGACTAGTTTAGACTCATGCACTCATGGGAGTTTGGGAAGAAGAACTAAGGATAGTACTTCTTCAGATATTTGCCGTTGATGGGCATCATGATCTTATCACCATTTGGCTTGACGAGGCGATAGGCTCCATTCGAGTAGACTGTCTCTACCACGAATGGTCCTTCCCATTTGGGCTGAAATTTGCCCTTCTTCTTAGAGGTGAGGATCATCGGTCGGCGAACAGCCAGTACTAGTTCTCCCTCCTTGAAGGCTCGGCGTTTGACTTTCTTATCGAAAGCCTTGGCCATTCGGGCTTGATAGAACTCAATGTGCTATTGAGCTTCGAGTCGCTTGTCGTCCAACGCTTCTAGCTCCGCGAGTCGTCGTTGGTGATTATCCTCAACCGTCATCCCCTGTCGTCCAACGCTTCTAGCTCCGCGAGTCGTCGTTGGTGATTATCCTCAACCGTCATCCCCGTTGCTAGGATGACACGGAGGGATGGGATTTGAATTTCTAAAGGCAACACGGCTTCACAGCCGTATACCAATGAATAAGGCGTGTTGCCAGTCGGTGTGCGAACCGTTGTGCGATACGCCCATAAGCTTTCGCCTAGCTTTTCATTCCAATCGCGTTTGCTAGTGGAAGTTAGCTTGGTTAAAATTTTGATAATTGTCTTGTTGAAGGCCTCGGCCAAACCATTCGCCGAAGGGTTATAGGCCGTGGATGACAGGTTTTGTATTCGGAACTTGTCACAAAACCTGGTGAACGCATGGCTGACGAACTGCGTGTCGCTGTCATGAATAATACGTCGGGGTACACCGTATCGGTATATGACATAGTGTTTGATGAATTTGATCACGTCATTAGTCTTGACCTCTCTTAAGGGGATGGCTTCGGCCCACTTAGAGAAGTAGTCGGTGATCGCGAGGATGAAGCAATGGCCTCTCGCCGATGGCGGGGATATTGGTCCGACTATGTCCATCCCCCATGCCTCGAAGGGCCATGACGCCTTTGTCGGGTGTAGGTCTTCAGGAGGTTGATGCATGTAGTTGGCGTGGATTTGGCATTCATGGCAGCGCTTTGCGTAGGCGACTGCGTCGACAACCATCCCAGGCCAAAAGTAGCCTATCCTCCGCAGGCGATCCCAAAGCTTGGGTCCAGGCTGATGAGCTCCGCAAGTGCCGTCATGGGCCTCACGTAGGGCTTCCTGTGCTTCTGCCTTTGAAAGACATCGAAGCAACAAGCCGTCGTATGACCTCCGATATAACGTCTTGGTAGTCGAATCGTAGTAGAACCTCGAGGCGCGTCGTCGGACAGACTCCCGTTCCTTTACGTCTTCGGGCAATATGCCGTATAGAACGTAATCGATGATCGGGAGGTGCCAGTCCTCCTGATCGGACTGATCGGAGGTTTGATGGGTGGCGTTCGCCTCTGGGACGTCTTTTGGTCGGAAGAGTCTTCGGCTGGCGACCGTGACCCGTTGGGTCATTCCTAAAGGCTGGGCCAAGTTAGCCGCTATGGATGCAAGAGCGTCTGCATGCGTGTTCTTGGAACGGAGCACGTGCTCAATGCGGAAACTCTCGAATGACTCCACTAGTTTGATAGCTGCTTTGTGGAGTAGGATGAGATCGTCGTTCCTGACTTCATATTCGCCAGTTACTTGCTTAACGATAAGTTGGGAGTCGCCGTAAGCCTCCAGATGCTTTATCCCTAACTCTTTGGCCAACTCAAGCCCTATGAGTAATGCGTTATACTCAGCCGTGTTGTTGGTGCACGGTTCTGACAAAGAAAAGGCTCGGGGCAACACATGGTCGTGCGGAGAGGTGAGGACCACCCCCACTCCTGCAATAATAGAGCCGCTCATGCCTACACGAGACGCGCCATCGAAGAACATCTGATGGGCTTCGGGAGGTTCATCGGGCAGATCTTCAAATAGGTCAGTTTTCGCCCCCAGCGGGTGACTAGCCATAAGATCGCAGATGGCTTGTCCCTTGACCGACTTTTGTGGCATGAAATGGATGTCATACTGAGATAGTAGGAGTGCCCATCTGGCCAAACGCCAATTCAACACTGCCGGTTGCGTCATGAACACTCGAATGAGGTTCATCCGGGAAATAACGTGAATTGTCTGGACAACCAGGTAGTGTCGCATCTTTTGGATGGCGAACACTAAGGCCAAGCATTCCTTTTCGATCATTGGGTACCGCTGTTCGGCGCCTTGCAAGGTTCTGCTCAGGTAGTAGATGCCTTGCTCGTGGCCCGCATCGTCGTTTTGTGCCAAGAGGGCGCCTAGAGAATGTTCCATGGCCCGTATATATATGAGGAATGGCTTCCCTGAGATTGGTGCTGCAAGGACAGGCGGATTTGAGAGATAAGCCTTGATTTCCTCAAAGGCATTTTGGCAAGATTCGTCCCACACAAAGGAAGTACCTTTCTTCATCAGCTTGGAGAAGGGTTGACACTTGCCCGAAAGATTTGAGATGAACCTTCGGATGTAAGCCAATCGTCCTTGAAGGCCTCTTAACTCTTTAAGATTTCGGGGCGGTTGAAGCTCTTGAATAGCCCGCACCTTGTCTGGGTCGATCCGGATTCCTCTCGTCGTGACAACGAAGCCGAGGAATTTGCCGCTAGACATCCCTAAGAATGACTTAGTAGGATTCATCTTGAGTTGGTGAGTCCTCATAAGTTCGAACATTGCCCTCAAGTCTTGGAGGTGGTCCTCCTTATGGCGACTCTTCACGACTAGGTCGTCCACGTAGCATTCGACCGTCTTCCGCAGATGATCTCGAAAGATCATGCCCATGGCGCGTTGGTAGGTTGCACCAGCGTTTTTGAGTCCGAAGGGCATAACGGTGTAGCAGTACACCCCCATGGGAGTTCTGAATGAAGTGTGCTTGTCGTCCTCGGGGTGCATTTTGATTTGATTGTACCCCGAGAAACCATCCATGAAGGACATCCTCTTGAATCCGCACGTGTTGTCAATGATGACATCCGTGATGGGCAGGGGGAATTTGTCTTTGGGGCACACAGCGTTAAGGTCCCTAAAGTCGATGCATATGCGAATCTTACCGTTCTTCTTCAGGACCAGAACAATATTGGTCACCCAGTCGGGGTGTTGTTCTTCCCTGATGAAACCAGATTCAATCAGTTTCTTCACTTCGGCCTCGATTGCTTCCATGATTTGAGGGCGAAACCGCCTCTGCTGTTGCTTGACTGGTTTGGCATCTGGGCTGATGTTGAGGTGATGTGTGGCCACCCGCGGATCCAGACCGGGCATGTCCTCGTAATTCCATGCGAAGACGTCAATGTATTCCCGTATGAGAGCAATGAGGTCCTCTTTTTCCTGGGGAGGCAAACTGCCGCTGATGAATATGGGTTTGGGATTCGCCTCACTACCCATGTTCACCTGGAGGATTTCGTCTTTGGTCGGTAGTTCACGTTGCTCAAAGCGACTATTCCACTGGGCGTTAACATGGCGATCCCATGTTTCATCATAAAGAGGAACTTGTCCATCCTCCGCCATTTCGACAGGGTCCATCGTAGCCATGTTGACCGTAAGGCTATCGAACATATCCCTCACACTGACATCCGAGTCCCATGCCGAGGTCGTTGACGATTGATCCCCCGAACACGCATAGTCGGAATCCTCGTTGGCGTAAAAACACAAGTCCGACGAGGAGGAGGAGTAGCCTAAGCCTCTCCTAGTCCTGTTGAAGTAATTTGAGGGTTTCCCTTTGAGTAGCCTAAGCCTCTCCTAGTCCTGTTGAAGTAATTTGAGGGTTTCCCTTTGGGTACGTAAGCGGGTCAGATGACCATTTTGCGCCCTCGGCCGTAATTCAGGCCTTCTAAACGAGTGAGGTCATACCCCATGTCGCTCATCATGCGCTTCGCAACTTGACTGTATTGCGAAAACTGGGGTGCTGGGTCCTCGTCCTCGGATTCATCCCATAGCGTGCGTAGGGGATGATCGATTCGACTGAAAATAATATCTTTTCGATAGTTATTTCGGGCAGGCACGACAAACACAGCTTGCGATGACCTGATCAGCTGTACCTTGACGGTGTATGACAAGCATACTGGCAAGTGTAGGGAGGGATCACCGTAGAGTTTTGACCATAGGTTATTGGGCACATCATCTTCGGATTTGGAGCAAGACGACAAATAAGCAAAGTTGGATTTCTCATTCATGATAATTTTCCTCCGCCTGAACAGCGTTGGTTACATGGTAACTCTCGTAACCGATTATAATTGACTCGAAGTCGTTCAGGATTAGGCTGTCACCGTACTCAGGCTCGCTGTCTGCCTCGTTGTTCGCGGGAAAAATCGTGTCTTTCTTCATTATTGATTCCATTGCTATCTTTAAATAACAACTTTTTGAGTTACAAAGATCCGGTCTTTTTATAAGATCCGGTTACAACGAAATCAAAAATAAAGAAAAAGATTACAACTTTCTCCTTTTATCGAACAAATCGCGAGCTCCTGTTTGCGTTCTTTGCCTGCGCCGGGGTTTATCCGTGGACCACCGCGAGATCTAGATCTGGTCGGATCTACGCAGTACGACGGGTATTATTTCACCAAGGAAATAATAGCCGAGGAGGATTAGTTCACCAAGGAAATAATCGTCCAAATCTCGGGATCAAAGGCCAAGCTTTGATCCGGAGTATGCCTGCGTAGATCTGAGATCCGGTCCTCTCGAACACCTGCCTTATTTGGCGTTGACGATCGCCGAGCACCAGATCTGGATGAACAAGTCCTCGAAGTCCCAAAGCTTGGATCTTTTTAAGTTCTGAGTCTTGAATCCAGCAGGGCTTCGCCTCTCCAAATTTTCCAACCATGAAAATGAACCACCCTTGGCCTATTTATAGGCACCCAGATCTGTGCCTAGGCACAAATCTGGGCTGAGGTGGCTCGGCCACAAGTGGCCGGCCACCCCTGGGTGGCTCGGCTCATGCCGAGCCACCCTGAAGTGGCTCGGTTTCGGCCGAGCCCCTCAGGGTGTTTGGGTTCCGTCGTTTTGTCGTTGTTCCCGTTTTGTCCGTGATTCGGTTGTGCGGTTGATTTGTCTGGACTCGATTTGTTGACCTGATTTGGCAGTAAATCCGATTCCTGATTTGGCAGTAAATCCACTTCTGAGTTCGAGTCCGAAACCGATCTTGATTCGGTCGTGATTCATCCGAGTCCGCTCTTGTTTGGATGACTCGTTGACTCCCCGAACCGTTGGCTTGATTCCGCACGCGAATGGATGCATTATGTTGCTCACGTGCGATTCGTTGACCTCGTCGCTTCGTCACTCGATGGTTTGTCGGTTTGTGCCGAGCTGCGCCAAGGGACCTATAAGCAATTTTATATGCCTACATCGTTGGTTCGTCGGTTTGTGCCGAGCTGTGCTAAGGGACCTATAAGTAATTTTATACGCCTACAGATACCCCCTCCAAAGTATTTCAGTCTCGTTCTTTTATAGAAGAGTCTGGAATACTTTGGATATGATTGTCCCAACCTTCAGTCGGTGTAACGGGACCTTGGAATGGCTTCTGTTCTTGATTCCTTCAATCCTTCAGGCTATTCGGTGCTTTGTCGAATATCTGAAAGGGTTTCGGTGCTGCATTTATTGTCTGACCGTTGTCGGAATTTCGAATTTGAAGTCGGTTCCTAATTTTCTGATCTTTAGCTCGTGCTTGTTGGTTCAACATAGAACTGACCATCGGATTGTTGGCGTTGAGTCTTTATTTTGCGACGCGTTGTCCGGCGTAGTATTGTTGAGTTATCCTTAAGAATATTTTCAGAAAAATATCCTCCAGGAACTTCTCAACAAACAAATAGGGAATAGTTTATACTTGTATACCTTATTGGAGTATTAAGAAGCAGTTTATACTCGTATACTTTTCGGAGTATTGATTCTTTCGTTGCAACGCATTGATCGGCATTGACCTAGGGTTACGCGTTGACCGGCGTTGACCCTAGGGTTTTGAACGTCGTATGTTGACTTTTTGATCGTAACGCGTTGACTGGCGTTGACCTAGGGTTACGCGTTGACCGGCGTTGACCTTAGGGTTTTGAACGTCGTTGGATGTTCAAGTCACGAGACCAACTAATGAAGCTGATGTGTCAGTGACTCTCGTATTTATAGGATTTTTGGCAAACCCTCAGCCATCAACGGGTTTGATAAGCCTTTACCGACTACCATTTGAGTCGGGCTAGCATGCGAATTATCTAAATCCGTTCCGCATGTAACGTTGTGCTAAGAGGGTTAACGCTCTTAGTGCTACGATATTGAATACGTAGACTTCGTCTTTCTCACGGGAATAGACTACCTGGCGACGCGTGTTAGGCGTTGACTTTAGGATTTTTGGCTAACCCCCAGCCTTCAACGGATTTGATTAGCCTTTACCGACTACCGTTTGAGTCGGGCTAGCATGCGGATTGTCTAAATCCGTTCCGCATGTAACGTTGTGCTAAGAGAGTGAATTCTCTTAGACTTGGCGCTACAACTTCGAATACGTAGACTACGCCATTGTCACGGGAATAGGCTACCCGGCAACGTGTGTTAGATGCTGACTTATCCCTACTTAGGCTTCGGGATAAAATTCTCCAGAATCGAACTCTGGTGTTTTTTTCTTCGGAGAAAGACTAAACCGGCGACGCGTGTTAGGCATCGGCATATCCTTTCTTAGGATTCACGATGAAGTTCCCCATGCGTGTAAGGCATGGATTCTGGTGTTATTAATAACGACCTGTCATAATGTTGAATATGTGAACGGGTGTTCTTTTTAACGATTAAGAACTAACCGGCGGTGCAGGTTAAGCGCAGACTTATCCTTGCTTAGGTTTCAGGATAGAATACCCCAGAATCGGACTCTGGTGTCTTTTTCTACGGAAAAAGACTAAACCGGCAGCGCGTGTTAGGCGCAGACTTATCCCTACTTAGGATTCAGGATAAACTTCCTAGAATGGAATTCTAGTGTCTTCTTCAATCGGTGAAAGACTAAACCGGCAACGCGTGTTAGGCGTTGACTTATCCCTACTTAGGATTCGGGATAAAATTCCCTGTACCTGTGAGGCACAGATTTTGGGAGTTAAAAAGGTGGTGTCTTCTTTTGGGGCAAAGACGAACCCAAAATGGGAGAGGAAGAATTTTATATTCTATCTCTCGACACTGAAGAAGAAGAATTTTATATTCTATCTTCAGCTGGAAAATAGACTCGAGGTGGGATCTCCACCCCCAGAATCTGGAAAGGTGAAACTAACAGTGGGATCTCCACTCCAAGAATCGAAAAGATTCAGATAACCCTAACTGTCGAAAGGTTTGATTACCGAACTAAAGATGAATTTCTCGTTTATCGAGAGTAAATTATGGTTCTGACCCTAACTGTAGGAAGGTTTGGCCAAATGGGAGTTTGAGGTGACCCTAACTGTAGGAAGGTTTGATCACTTGATTTGAAAGTGGACCTCTCGTTCATTGGAGGAATCGAGAGGGGATTTTGACTGTGGTCCCAACTGTAAGAAGGTTTGAACAATTGGGAGGTTTGAGACGATCCTAACTGTAGGAAGGTTTGATCGCTCGAATTGTGGACCTCTCGTTCATTGAGGGAATCGAGAGGGGTTTTGGTTTTGGTCCTAACTGTAGGAAGGTTTGACCAGGAGACAGATCAAGATTTATTATATCCGGACTCTAAATATGAAAGTGTTGAGTGCACGAACATAGCGTAAGTTTGATTGGATTAAACTTGATCGAATTTGGTGGTCCCACCGTCAATTAGTCTGATCGGTGAGAGATTTAGTGTTCATCACTTTGTTCATATTGATCGGGTTATCCCTAAGAATATTAACATTCTTTTGGGAACTTCCCGTTACACCGAATTATCCACCCTCAGCTTCCTCTGCGGAACTGGTTCGGACATTATTCTCAGTTACCTGAACGGGTTATCCTTAAGAACATAAAAATTCTCCAGGAACTTCCCGTGAAAGAAATGAAACAGTTTAGACTCATATACATGTTGGAGTATCAGGGAGCAGTTTAACCTCTTATACCGGTCGGAGGATTGAGAAACAGTTTATACTCGTATACTCTTTGGAGTTTTGCCGGGAGCAGTTTAACCTCTTGCACCTGTTGGAGGATTGAGAAACAGTTTATACTCGTATACTCTTTGGAGTTTTAAGAAGCAGTTGGTCTGAATGCTATTCTTGAGAGCGAAGCAATCCTTGGTGGTATGAACGATCCTCCTATGGTATGCACAGTACTTTGGGTTCGTAGTGTTGTCAGCTTCCTCCTGATTTGTGATAGGTGGTAGCTTGATCTTGTTGCTTCCAAGGAGGGATTCGAAGATGGCTGGAACGTCTTCGTCCTTGAAAGAGTACTCTTTTTGGAGTCTCGGACCCGAAGTCTTTTGCTGCCTGCGGGATTGCTGTTGTGACGCTTGATTAGCACCACCAGCAGCTGCAGGTGCCTTGCCCTTACCACGAGAGGCGAAGTTCAAGTTCAGAGGATTAGCCGTCGGTAGATTCCTCTCGGCCTTCTTCCTTCGGAGGAAGCGTTCGGCTTGTTCACCGCGCACCTTCAGATCCTTCCAAGTGTCAGACGGTGCTGTCCCCATTGCTTCCAATACGTCTAAGGACAGATTATTATGGCAGGTCTGGAGAATGAATTCCTCGGTGATCGGGTCCCGACGGTTCATCGCCTTGTTCCGGAACCTTTTGACGAAGGTGTCGACTAACTCCCCGTCCTTCTGCTCTATCTCAGTTAACAACTTTATGCGTTACAAAGATCCGGTCTTTTTATAAGATCCGGTTACAATGAAAAATCAAAGAAAACAAAGTAAAGATTACAATTTTCCTTATTTGTCGAACTAATCGCGAGCTCCTGTTATTCGGTCGCTCGCTTTGGTGGGTTCTTTGCCTGCGCCGGGGTTATTTGCCGTGGACCACCGCGTGATCTCGATCCGGTCGGATCTACACGATATGACGGGTAATATTCCACCAAGGGAATAATAGCCGGGAGGGATTGTTTCACCAAGGAAACAACCGGGGGATCGATTCCCACTCTCTTGGGTATGGACAGGGAATGCCTGTTTTCTTCGTCTCTTGAGCGGAGATCAATGTGTTGATTTTGCTCTCGAGATCTTTGATCTTCAAGTCTTCACTTGTATCTTCGTTGGCATCCTCGTTACCACCCCCTGCATTGACGGGAGGGTTATTGGCATTGTGAGCTCCATCCCTATCCGTGTGCTCTTCTTCCTGAACAACCTGATTACGGTGACTTGGTTCACCTTGTTGGTTCCTGAACGCCTGGATTTGTTGCTCATGCATCTCTCTCATAGTCTGCATGGCCATCTGCATCTCAAACTTGAAACTTTCTTTCTGTTTAGCCAAAGCGTCTTCAAGCATCTTGGCCATTTCTTCCGCGCTTATCATAAATGACTCGCGGGGTTGTCCTTCGCTGGACACTGTATTGTCCGATGCGACAGCAGAGCAGGAATCCGATTCTTCATCTTCCGAAGGCAATCTTGTCCGAACCCTACCATAAGTTCCTCGTGCGATGGCTCCGGACTGCAGACGGGTTACACGCCGGGACGCTTCCAGAAACGATTTGAGATCAATCTGTGTCGATGTCTCTTTGCTGGTCATGTTGGCGGTGACCCTCGGAAATTCTCCGTCTTTAACCACCGTTCTTCTTTGCCGGAAACGCCTATACCTTGGTTTTGGCGTTTCGGTGCCGAGCCTTTCGAACACTGAAATTCTCTCGGAGACTACCTTGATGCAGTTGCATTGAGACAGTACCGCCCGAATGAGCTTTGAACAAGGGCACTGAGTTTCTAGCCTTCGAGGACTCCTCTTTCTGGCTTTGCTCGTACCCCAGCACGATAGTACAGCTCGTCCGTTTGAAAGTCAGAGCAACCTATCGTGTGTTGGCACGATTTCTCAGGTATAACGTAATCATCATCAGATGATAACGTTTCCTTCTGAGGGAGAATTGCCTTCCTTGGACTTTCAAGAGTCACGCGCCTTGAGACATGCCTTTTTGGGCGTGAATTCTCAGCGGGCTCCTGAACTTCAATGCGCAAAGTAGTGCGCTTGGGGCGACCCCCAGCATGTTGCGTTGTTTGGGGCTTTCGTAGTGGGTCCAAACGTTCTTGGATTGGAGCTTTGCTTCGCTCCTCGGGAAGTGGACCGAGGCGCTCCAAGACTGACTTTCTCCTTCGGGAGGATTCTGCATGATCTCCCGGAGTAGCTATGGGAATTCTCGGCGGCTTAGCTTGGTTCGCCGGAGGTTGAACTTTGGTTGGAGGCTGCAAAGGTTGCTCCTTAGCCTGAATTGCCGCTTCAGACTTTGGCCTCCAAACTTTGCGAGTTGGTGGCGGCTTCTTGGCTACCTCTCTTTGCAACTTTCTACGGGCTTCTTCGGCTTGAGCCCGTGCCTGCGCTGATAGTGCGCGGCGTTTGCGAATGCGTTCCTCCAGCGTTGAACGGTTCCGTTTGACACGGATCCATTCGTTCGTTGGTGGCTTGGAGGAGTTGCCATTCATTGGTTGTTGAGGTCGTTCGCCTCTTCTGTTCTTCAGATCCGTGTTGTAACGGATCCCGTCCACAGATTCCATTGCCTTTGCGATTTGTTTCGCAAGGCGCTGACGTTGCCTTTGGCGGGCTCTCTTTGAGAGAGTCACTACGCCCTCGGCAACGGAAGATTCGGCCAGAGCAGATCTGACCTGGTTGGAAGGAGAGATCTCACCCGATGCAGCTTCGGCATCAAACGGGGCGAGATCTTCGTTGGCAGCTTCAACTTCTTCGTACCAACGAAGTTTTCTCTTGGAAGAGAGCTTTGGAGACTTGGACTTGCGAGGGGAGGTGGATTCGGACGAGGATGACAGATACTCCTCGAACTTTTGTTGGTCGAATTCGTACTCGACCTCCTCCTCGACCGGGATCGGGATCCGCGGCTGCGACGCGACAGCTTCGGCAGTAAAGCTGTTGGCTCCCACTGTGGTCGCCAGATTGTTCGCGGGAAAAATCGTAGCTTTCTTCATTGTTGATATCATTGCTATCTCAGTTAACAACTTTATGCGTTACAAAGATCCGGTCTTTTTATAAGATCCGGTTACAATGAAAAATCAAAGAAAACAAAGTAAAGATTACAATTTTCCTTATTTGTCGAACTAATCGCGAGCTCCTGTTTTGCGGTCGCTCGCTTTGGTGGGTTCTTTGCCTGCGCCGGGGTTATTTGCCGTGGACCACCGCGTGATCTCGATCCGGTCGGATCTACACGATATGACGGGTAATATTCCACCAAGGGAATAATAGCCGGGAGGGATTGTTTCACCAAGGAAACAACCGCTCGAATCTCGGGATCTAAGAACCAAGCTTAGATCCGGAGTGTGATCGTGTAGATCTCAAATCCAATCCTCTCGAACTCCTGCCTTATTTGGCGTTGGTGATCGCCGAGCACCGGATCTGAAAGTCCAAGTCTCCAAGCCTTCAAAGTTGTGATCTTTTTTAGATCTGAGTCTTCAATCCAGCAGGGCTTCGCCTCTCTCCAAAATTTCCAACCTCTGAAACAAATGACATTGGAGGTGCTCTACCCAGCGGTTCATCTTGCCTACAAAAAGGAACTTTCGCTTCTTCCGGTGATGGTGGCTAACATTCATCGAGGGCTTCGACAGATTTCTAGTGCTTTTACACGGAAGGAAAGTGAATCACCGGCTCAGATTCCTACTATTAAGGTGGAGCTTCCGTACACTTATTTGATGGCTTGGTTCGTCCTTCATCGTTCTGATATGATGTCAGTACCGTATGCCACAGACCCCTCCGCTCCCCTACTACAGTTGTTTGAGAACGGCAAGTGGGAGGGGCGAGGATTCCC
The DNA here is from genome assembly GCF_001876935.1 of Asparagus officinalis. Lineage (NCBI taxonomy): Eukaryota > Viridiplantae > Streptophyta > Magnoliopsida > Asparagales > Asparagaceae > Asparagus > Asparagus officinalis. The sequence goes on from NC_033802.1 coordinate 23,197,492, forward strand.
TGACGTCAGACAGCAGCTACAGGTCCACAAGTGTTGGGCGTTTTCCACTTGTTTTCCGCAGTTCTCTGGCCGATACGGCGAGTGTCTGATTGATGAGGAAAAGCCGAGGGGGTATCGAACTCATTTAGACGTCGGCTGCTTTAACTGGCTGGTGAACATCAGGCTGGGTTATCTGACTTTCCGGGTGAGGAATCAGTGTTTCATAGAGCCATACCTACCCTGCCGATTCGCTCGCCAGTTTGGCTATGATCAGCTTTATGTCGGGAATCCACGTCAGCAGCTTCGGACCCACGGCGGTTTGGTGGACGGTCTTCGTGCATGGTTGTGGACCGTGACGGGCTGTACTGGTGCTAAGTTCAGTCTCCCGAGTTCTGAGCGGCAGTTGAACCTCACCTTCCTAAGCTGCCAGTGGTTGTTAGCAGCCAATAAAACTATTCCTGTGAAGCCGATTGCAGAGCTAGAGGCTGAGGAGGCTTCTCAGGCTGATTCCCGTATGATTTGGGAAAATGCTCGATCACAAAGGGCACGACACAAGACCCGTCGGATTGACGAAGAGGGAATGAAGATCTTTCATTCTACTGATGAAGCTTCAGGCGGAGATCTTGAAGATCACGAGGACTATTCTGAACGAGGTGGTACCACAGCTGACCAGGATGAAGAGTTCTGTCTTTCTCCCCAGACGAGACCTTCGATTGTTGCCCCTGCCGCTAGGCGGAAGAGATTAGCCCGCAAGCCGCGTGTAGTTTCACGAGCATCGGATATGGATTTGGCCGGCGATGATCCTGCTAGTGATGGAGGTAACATCTACCCTATAGATTAGTCTCTTGATCATTCAGAACTTTGACTCACGCTTTTCCATTTCTATATAGGAGAGCGTGGGGAGAGCGAGACGAGTCTTGGTCCCGTTTTCCACGATTCTACTTCTTCTGGTGAGCTCGACTCACCGCACCAGGTAGAAAGGACTGCAGAAGCTGGTGACATTAGGGAGACCGTCGATGTAGGACCCGGTTCGATGAATCCAGGTACATCTACCATTAACAATACACAAAGGAGTTGAATGATTTGGAATTTTGTGCATTCCCTAATCGTCTCTATACTTCTTGCTCTTTTAGATAATTCGCAGGAGGCAAATGTGGACTTTGGGAATAGAGAGGCTGACGCACCCATGAGAGGTAACTCATTTCTATTGGTCGTAATCTCTTTATTCTCCTTTCGTACTTATATTCTTTTGTGTCAGATTTCTCGATTGATGATTTTGACAGGGAAGGCTTGCTCGTAGACACTCCTATGCTCCACTTCATGTATGGTTCTCCTCAAATTGATGACCAATTGCCTGGAGATGTATTTCCTGAGCCTACGCTCCCTAAGAATCCCGAGGATGGTTTTTCTGAGGGTACGTATCTCTTCTCAAGTTAATTATAGGACCAGTCAATTTTTGACTAATGCAACTATAATATAATGCATCTGAGA
>NC_033802.1:23199961-23272143 GCF_001876935.1 Asparagus officinalis
GAGGTGCAGTAGCGGACACCTTCACGTGTGCCCCCTTTGTACCCCTCTTTCTCTTATTCAAAGCCCTTGAAAACGTAAGAGGAGCATCTTCGTCATCAGTTGTAGTGTCAGGTGTTGGTGGAGGGACACCCTTTGATGGCTTTATTTCCCTCCCAATGTCCTCTCTTATAGTGGTTGTTTTTAAACAAACTATTTGAAGTATAAATATTGAGAAAACTTAACAACCACTATCAAAACTTAACAATTAATCCGTAACCTTAACAACTGATGTATGTACATATGGTGAATAAGGAGCTAACCTATACAAGTTTACATCTCCGTATCATGTCCTAGTGAAGGTGATACGAGTTACCGTGCGAGCACCTTTGATCGCAGAATTATCAAAGGTGAGTTGAGAAGAGGATGACAGAAACACAAGCACAATTCAGTATATGGCAAATGAAATTACCTTCTCTAGATTATGAGTATGAAAAGATTACAATCCCTCTCTCACAATCTCACTAGAATCGAGAACAACCTCTCAATCCTCTCTAAACCCTAATTCAAAGATTAGAATCTCTCTCTGAATCTATCTGATTGTTTAGAAACCCTAAAACAATCCTTTATATAGGTGTACAAATGTGGATGGCAATCTGGTAAATAACCAAGCCCAAAACCAATAGGAATTCGTGTGAACAGAAACCCAAACAAACTAGGAAACCATCGATGAGTCGACTCATGACTGAGATGAGTCGACTCGTCCGAAACTGGACAAAATACAAAAACCAGCGATGAGTAGACTCATGACAGTCATGAGTCGACTCAACCTGATGAGTCGACTCATGACTGTTATGAGTCGACTCACGGCAGTCATGAGTCGACTCAACCTGATGAGTCGACTCATGACTGTTATGAGTCGACTCACGGGCTGAAAACCGGATACTTCGATTCTGCTGCTCGTTGTCTTGTTCCACGCTTCCACCTGCGTTCCACTGTACTGTTTTACACCCCTATTCTCATGCTATCAGGAGAATTATCTATCATCAAGCTCTCATGAGGATCGCTAAGTTCCAAAGAGAAGATACACCCAGAGAATATACACTCGTATCATGGGTCCCCTCTTTAAGAACTTGAAGTCTTGTTCAAGTTAGAACTTTTACTGATGAAACTCTCGAGCTCCTCCATCTTTTCTGCACCACCTGGCCTTGCTAGGAATCCGGTCTCGACGTCCGATTGGAAATAACTCATTCGTCCCGCATCTCGTCGTAGTCACCGTTCGCTCTAAGTTGCAATCCTTTGTCGATGGCTTTTCTGGAAGTCTAATGCACAGCGAGACAAACTTTTTACTTACATTCACTAGTCTCTTCGCTCGCGTCACCGTCCCCAAGTTTGTCTCCCTCGGAAGAGATGCCGAACGAAATATAAACTTTTCACCATCCTTAGTGAAGGTGTACTTCTGAGAACGAAATATAAACTTTTCACCATCCTTAGTGAAGGTGTACTTCTGAGCCCGCCTCTCGTAGATCGCATGTCTATCACATAAGTACGGATTGCCCAGTATAATCTGACAAACATCCAATGGAACGACGTCGCACGTGACCTCGTCAATATACGACTCGTGGAGCGTAAATCTGATAGTGCATTGATCAACTACACTCAGTTTCTCCTCCTTCTGAATCTACCCCAATAGATAGGGCTTCGGATGCCTGACCGTCTTCAGACCCAGCTTCTGAACCAATGCCTCGGATATCATTCTTCTCACTACCCGAATCAACAATGGCATCAACCAAACTGGTCTTCACTTGCAACTTAAGAACAAAGAGCTGCTCACTCGGGTCTTCGTCCTCTTTCGTGGCCTGTTTTCCCGCCATAAGATTGAGACTGCTATTAGGCTCTGTCATCCCCGGGACTTCTTTCGGACATTGAGCTATCATGTATGCCTTTTTCTCCTCCTTCTTCTTCAACCCTTTTGGCTTCATATGAGGATACTTCTCCCAGCAACGATCAGCTTCGTGCCATGTCTTCTCGCAGTGACTACAAATCAGCCCTGTCTTCCCTGGATCACCCTTCTTCTTCTCCTTCTTAGATTGAGAACCACTAGACTCGCCTCCCGTCTGTTTGGAGTCTCCCTTAGCCTCGTTGCCCTTCTTTTGCTTGCCTTCGAGGGCAATAGCCTTCATGCTCGCCTCTGCAATTGATTCCACCGTGAATAGCTTCAACTCCTTTCGGATGTAATCGCTCAATCCCGCCATATACTTTATAAACACGGAATATTCCTCTGTCGTAATGTTGAGGACCATCGCTTGCTGCTGGAACTCCGTGGTGTATTCTTGAATGGTTTGATTGACCCTTTGGCGCAAGCCGCACCACTTGTACCAACGCTCTTCAAGAAATCCCACCGGGTAGAACTGCTTCCTCAGTAACTCCTTGAACTTGTTCCACGACACCACCTTCTTCTCCTGCTTGCAGTAGGATTTCCACCACATCAACACGTGTCCTGAAAGCTTCAAAATCGCGAAGAATATCTTCTCTTTTGACGAATAGCCATAAAGAGTAAAATACGTCTCCATCCGCTCGATCCAGTCATCAAGCCTCTCGACGTCAACACTCCCATCATAAACAGGAATCTCCACATTGAAGTCAATCTTTAGGTTCTGATAAGAATTCTTACCCCCTTGATGCAACGCAGCCTTAACGGTCTCCTCCTCCTCGTCGGAATCTGAATCTACTCTCTCCACATCGGACTCAATAATTTTCTTCGAAGAAGATTCACCTTGTTTGCCACCTCCATGGATAAGACTGATAAGTTGTGTGAGAGTCGAACCAATCGTCTCGATCTGCTTTTCCAATGCATCAATCCTCGTTGAATTGTCTCCTTCAGCCATCTTGATACGAGTCGCCGTGCGAGCACCCTTTGGTCGCGGAATTACCAAAATATGGGTTAAGAAGAAGACAACTAAAACACAAGAACAATTTAGTTTGGCGAAGAAAAATACATTCTCTAAATTATGAAGAACAAAAGATTACAATCTCTCCCTCACAATCTTACTAGAATCGAGAACAACCTCTCAATCCTCTCTAAACCCTAATACGATAATTAGAATCTCTCTCTGATCTAAGATCTCATAGATCCTCACAATCTAAACCCTAATCCTTTTGATTAGGATATCACTTAGACCTAAAACCCTTTAGATCTACATCTTGGTCTCTAACCTACCTGTTTAGAACCCTAAACAATCCCTATTTATAGGGTTTACAATGTGGTGGCAATCTGGTAAATAACCAAAACCAAACCGAGCTAAATTTCCTTCAAAACAGAAACCAAGTCTGCCCAGGAAACCTCTATGAGTCGACTCATGACTGAGATGAGTCGACTCATGATCACCAGTCGACTTATAGTCAACTCAAAATGTGCACAAATTGTGCTGGCCTGCATGAGTCGACTCATGATTTTCATGAGTTGACTCAGCAGAAGCATTTTGCTATCTGGAGGTGTTTTCTTGAGTCGAATCATCAACCCGTTAGTCGACTCATCAACCGTCAGTCGACTCATCAACCCGTCAATCGACTCATCAGGCTGAGAATTGAAATATTTGATTCTTCGTTCGTCCGACTCGCTTCACGCTCTATCCTATGCTCCGTCGTGTCGCTTCACACCACTATTCTCAAGATATCATGAGAATCACCTATCCTCAAGCTCCCATGAGGATCGCTAAGCTCCCGAAGCAGAGAAGAAGATACACACGTATCATGGCTCCCCTCTTTAAAAACTTGAAGTCCCTTTTAAGTTTAGAACTTCTGCTGAGGGAACTCTCAGGCCCCTCCATCGTTGTGGCCTTCAATCATCTTCTTCTTCCTTAATCTCTGAACTCCTTCCAAAGAAAAGGATCTCGCTAAGCTTCTTGTACTATGATCGAGTAAGGACCATACACATGATGCTCCTCCACCGGATTTGATGCTCTGATACCAACTTGATACGACTTGCCGTGCGAGCACATTTGATCGTGGAAATATCAAAGGTGGGTTAAGAAGAGGATGACAGAAACACAAGCACAATTCAGTATATGACGAAGGAAATTACCTTCTCTAGATTATGAGTATGAAAAGATTACAATCCCTCTCTCACAATCTCACTAGAATCAAGAACAACCTCTCAATCCTCTCTAAACCCTAATACAAAGATTAGAATCTCTCTCTGATTCTATCTGATTGTTTAGAAACCCTAAAACAATCCTTTATATAGGTGTACAAACGTGAATGGCAATTTGGTAAATAACCTAGCCCAAAACCAATAGGAATTCATGTGAACAGAAACCCAAACAAACCAGGAAACCATCGATGAGTCAACTCATGACTGAGATGAGTCGACTCGTCCGAAACTGGACAAAACACAAAAACCAGCGATGAGTCGACTCATGACAGTCATGAGTCGACTCAACCTGATGAGTCGACTCATGACTGTTATGAGTCGACTAACGACTGTTATGAGTCGACTCACAGGCGGAAAACTGGATACTTCGATTCTGCTGCTCGTCGTCTCGTTCCACGCTTCCACCTGTGTTCCACTGTACTGTTTTACACCTCTATTCTCATGCTATCAAGAGAATCATCTATCCTCAAGCTCCCATGAGGATCGCTAAGTTCCGAAGAGAAGATACACCCGTATCAGAAGGACATCATCCACCAACCTTATTTCCCTCCCAGTGTCCTCGCGTTGAGTGCCTGTTTCTAAAAATATTCAAAGTATAAATAATCAAAAACTTAACAACCAATACGTAGATATAACAACCAATCTCTAACATATAGTGCAAAAGCGAGCTAACCTATACAAGTTAGCAACTCCTTCGCTGGATTGGACACCTTCTCTTCCTCGTTTATTTCTTCTTCAAAATCCGTATCAATGTGTGTGTTATCTGGTGGAGGTACTTCACCTGACGGAGCATCTTCACTCTCCTTATTGATATCAGAAAAAATGATGGTGGAGGGGCTCTCCCTGTTAAAGAGCCCTCGCTCTCCTTATTAGCTTCAGCAAAGAATGATTGATTAACTCCCCCCTCGTACTGTATATCAATGCCACCCACGATGCATGGAGTGTATGATTCAAAAAATAAAACAAATGAGCTTAGGTACTTTATTATCAAAAAAACTTAGCATCAGTTATATTACCTTAACAACTAACACAGATACTTAACAATCAATCTCTAACCTTGGCAATAAATTCGTAATCTTAACATTAAATCCATAAACTTAATAATAAATTTATAACCTTAACAAACAATCTATATACTTAACAATCAATCTTTAACCATAACACTCAAAAATAATTTCAAGCCACATCAAACATGTACAAGTTTGCAGCTCCATCGCTGAACCGGACACCAATCCTGTCGGTCTCTTATCCTTATATACAGTGAGAGTTCTGGATCGTGCTTCGTTGAGTTCCTTTCTCAGCCTCCTATTTTGGGCAGACAACTTAGCCACTTTCACAGAAAGATCGTTTATCTTTACACGATCGACAGCAATCAGATCCTTGAATTTATTCTCGTTATCACACTGTAATGCTTGGTTCATTGACATGATGTGCTTCTAGTAGATCACTTGCTGAGGCCATTCCATGTTCTCAACTGCCTCATTTGGCTGCTCGATGTCTTCATCAGAATCTTGTGGCATCACCTATGTAATGGATAGATAGAGTATTATTAAAAGGATTAATTAATTAAAAAACAAATAAAATTCATAATTGATAAATTCTTATAACTGCATCAATTGGGATGTCATCTTCTCCCCACTTCTTCTCGCCTTGCCAGCGTCTACTGCAGGTGGTTCCTTAATCCTCCTCTTCTGTCTCTCTCTCTCTCTCTCTCTCTCTCTCTCTCTCTCTCTCTCTCGTTGGCCTTCTTGTTTTGATGATGTTTAACAAACAATTTACAACTAATGTTATTTGTCTAGTGCTTGTGTTATCTATTCATTGTAGACAAACAACTAGTTGGAGGATGGATGGAATCGAGCCTTAACGATCATATCAAGAGGAGGTTGGCGGAATGTCGGTGAAGCCTTGCAATTCAAGTTAAAGATCAAGTTCAAGCTTCATCCGCGAGATTACCAAGTCGAGCTTATTGAAGATCAAGATCAAGTTTGGGTATATCTAGTTTAGATTTTACATTATGTGTGTTAAATACTCTAAGCTCAATATCTATACACACACATTTATTGGTTTCTTCGTATATATATATAGTTATATATATATACATAAGTTTTGGTTTCAAGTCTATAAAATCATTTTGTAAAGTTTCAAAAGTTGGTTTAGCCAAAATGTCAAAATTCACATGTTTCCATTTTCGTGTTTTGGACTATTTTGCAAAATGATAATTTTTCACAAATGGGAAATGCAATTTGGAAAATTCTTTTTGTAACATGTTCATTTACATGTTTAAATATATTTCCCAAAGTTACATTATTTTTGGACTTCATCTGTTATTTTTAACATATTTTTCAAAGTCTCAAAAATCAGTTCTAAAACCTATTTTTCTGCTGTGTCAGTCTTCGGTCGACCGCACCGGTCGACCGATCATTTGTTCTTTCATCACCATGCAGCAGAGAGTTGGTTGGTCGACGTCGACCGCACCGGTCGACCGATGTAGTTCCTGCTCGATTCTCAGACTGGAACCTAGATCGCGGTCGACCGCAAGAATTTCCGGTCGCCCGCCGCTCAATCTGACTGTTTTCAACGGCTAGTTTTTGTTACCGTTGGCTGGGGTTTTTGATCTTTTGTTTTGGGAGTTTTGGCTGAGATTTCAAGTGGGTATAAATACCATATTGCTGTTCTTTTTCAAAAAAGTCAAGAAGTTTTTAAACAAGTTTTAAATAAGGGTTTAAGTGTGTTTAAGGGTTTGTTTTGTTTGTGAATAAGTTTTCACAAGTGGAGGAGATCATCTTCTTGTTTGGGCTCCAATCTCCATCTCTCCATCTTGTCTTCCATTGAGAAGTTTTCTAAACTCTACTCTAGCTTTCATTTATTATTTGTCAATTATCATTTCTATTAAAGCTAGTTTTATATTGAGTTTAGTTGATTTGATTTTATCTCATTGTTACACACACCCACTTGAGCTTATTGTATTTGCATACATAGTATATTAGGGTTGTGAGAGATTGTAACATTGAGTTGTGCTTAATTGTGTTCTCATCTATTGTAGAGAACAAATTTATATTTGTTACATTGTGAGTGTTGTAAGGTTTTCGGTGAGCTAGAAAACCGAGTGTGTTGTGAAGTTTTCGGTGAACTAGAAAACCGATTGTGAGGAGTGAACGTTGTTCGGTGAGCATTAAAAACCTACACTGTGAGGTGTAAACGTTATTCGGGTGAACGTAGAAAACCCGGTCGTGATAGTGGATTTCTCCCCGGGAGTGGGGAGCGGAGACGTAGGACGGAAGGTCTGAACTCCGTGATCATATTGCTTGTTTGAGTTTGTCTTTGGCGTATTTGTTTTTTGCATTTATCCTATATCGCCAATTGTGCATTGCTCATTTTTTTCATCCACTATATTGTTTATATTGTTTACCCTTGTGTTAGTTGACATATCCTTGCATACATCATATTGTATATCTCTTGGTAAGATATATCATCTTGTGTTAGTTTATATATCCTTGCATATATATATTCATCATATAGGATATATCTCATTATTCATATTACTTATCCTAGCTTATATATAGTTGTTATATTTCATACTTGCTAGGATAACTTGTTAAATAATTTTAATTGGCATTTAATCGGATTAGATTAGCATAAGACCCTAATCACCCCCCTCTAGGGCCTAACAATTGGTATCAGAGCTTGGTGCTCTTTGATTTAAGGTCTAATCGCCTTGAGTTAAAGATCCAAGTTATCTTATTGTGCTAATCTTGTTTTAATTATATTTGTATCTTGCTTGCCTTTTATATTATGGATATGCATGGTTTAGGTTATGCCATTAATATTGCTCCTAGATTAGATAATTTCCCCTATGCCCAATGGTGTGTTAGATTTAAACTTTTTGTTCAAACTAAACACTTTGATTTATGGGAAATTATAGATGATGCTTATATTGTGCCCACTTTGGAGAAATCCAAGTGGAATAAGAATGATCATCGTATGTTTACAATGAACAATATTTTGTTAGAATATTTGCTAAATGCTTTTAATTCATCTATGTCTAACAAGTTTGTTCATTTTGATAGTGCTTACAAACTTTAGAAATTTATAGAAGCACATCAAGGGGACTTGGAGGTGATCCAACAAGCTTTGTAGGATCCGACTTCAAGTTCATACGGAGCTTTATGCACACGGCCACTAGGCGATAGCCCTAGTGAGGTTTGTGAGTTCGAATCTATTAATGATTTACCTAATGATGAACTTGCTTGTGCTAGTGAAAAATTGTTGCATGCCTTTAACAAATTGCATAAAGATTTTGTTGATTTACAATGCAAGCATGATAATTTAAAATCCGATCATGAGAAGCTAGTGTCCAAATTTGATGTCATTGAAAATGAAAATACTATGCTTAAAGAAAGCAATGACTTATTAAATTTGGAAAATGGAAATTTGATTTCATCTATTGCTAGCCTATCTCATGCTAAGATTGATGCCATGTTAGAAGTAGAGAACATAAAGAATGATACAGCTTCTTTTATAAATAACTATTTATGTTCTACTTCTAAAAATGCATATGTGCCTAAAAATGAAGATTTGAATCTTATGAAAAATAGTATTTCATCTTTAGATTCAACTTTGAAAATATGCATTAATAATCATAAGAGGCTTATGGACATGTGTGCCAAGACTAAATCAAAATCATCTACTCATTATGCACACATGTATAGCAAAACTTATAAGTGTTCTATTTGCGGCCGTCAAGGTCATTTAGCTAAGTTTTGTTATGATGCACACAAACATAAGAATTCTAATGCTCCTTGTGCATCTCATGTAGCTTCTTCATCTTGTACACTTATACATTCACATACTCGTTCTCACAAAGTTCATCATAAGCATGCTAGTGTGTTCAAGTGTGATCATTGTGGTCGTTTTGGTCATTTGGCCAAATATTGCTTTGATTTGAAAAGAAAATCTCATTTGACAAATGCTTCTAATAGACCACATGTTTTTAAATGTGATGTTTGTGGTAGGTTTGGACATCTTGCTAAATTTTATTTTGATATACAAAAGGCTTCTAAATTGCAATATGTTCCAAATAGACCATTGTTTAAGAATGTTTCTCATTTGCAAAATAATTTTAAAAGAAAATCTTTATTTGCAAATGATTCTCGTGCACGAGCTAATGGTCCACAAAAATAAATGGATCTCTTTCATTGCACAAATTGCAATCGGAAGGGTCATTTGAATGAATATTGTTTTGACCGTGTTAGTGCACCATATGTGCCCAAGAGGGTTCATAACCCTACGGCTTTGAGCTTTAATGATAGGGGTCATGTCCCTAAATCTTTTGGTACCAAGAGTTCTTGGGTACCAAAACAAATTTGATTTTTAAACCAAGAATTTTAATATTTTTATCTTTCTTTTTCTTGGTTTTGAAAATTATGCTTTAAAATATTTTGTTTTCATGATTATTATTTTTTTGATGAGAGGACTATGTTTATATAACCCTCCGGAGTTATTGGGTGTTTATTCCCAAACATTGTTTACCGGGTGCTAAAAATGTTTATATGGGTTATTGGGTTATTAGTTGCCCCTCTTGATTTTTGAAAATCAATGATGATTTGGTTTTATGATTTAAACTTTGATTTATGGTTTCAATTGGTTGATTTGTTTTCATTTGAAAACTTTTTACATGATTCTCATGTTTCTCTTCTTTTGATTTTATGTTTTTGTTAATGAGACACTTCTTTCATATTAACATATTTATATGTGTTCTCGTTATCTTTTTGTATGTGAGTGATATTTAGCATATTCATGTATGCTTGCTCACATGTTTTGCCTTGATCTTTATTGCATACATTTTATATGGCATTTTGATAGGGGGAGCTATTCCCTATTCTATGTTTGTTTTTATACTCACCTATGCTTATTGATAGGGGGAGCTTTCGCTCTCTTATTCCTTTTGTCCCCTTTTTGATGTTGTCATAGGGGGAGAAATATTGTGAGTATATCTATCTTGTTTGTTTATATGCATGTGAATTATAATTTATATATTCATTTCCTTTCATGCATATATCTCTTTTCATAAATTGTTTGTCATCATTAAAAAGGGGAAGATTGTTGGCATTCTTGTTTTGATGATGTTTAACAAACAATTTACAACTAATATTGTTTGTCTAGTACTTGTGTTATCTATTCATTGTAGACAAACAACTAGTTGAAGGATGGATGGAATCGAGCCTTAACGATCATATCAAGAGGAGGTTGACGGAATGTCGGTGAAGCCTTGCAATTCAAGTTAAAGATCAAGTTCAAGCTTCATCCGCGAGATTACCAAGTCGAGCTTATTGAAGATCAAGATCAAGCTTGGGTATATCTAGTTTAGATTTTATATTATGTGTGTTAAATACTCTAAGCTCAATATCTATACACACACATTTATTGGTTTCTTCGTATATATATATAGTTATATACATATACATAAGTTTTGGTTTCTATACATATATATAGTTATATATATATACATACATGTGTTTTGAGTTCTTATGATTATATATATGAAATTATATATTTCATATTCTCTATTGTGTTTTTGAAAACAATGCATAGAATATGCAATTTTGTGAAAATATTGTATTCTTAGTTTATAGACTTCAATATCAGTTTATACATGTTTTACTAAGTCTATAAAAATATTTTACAAAGTTTTAAAAGTTGGTTTATGTCAAAACATCAAAATTCAAGTATCTCATATTTTCATGTTTTGGACTATTTTGCGAAATGATGATTTTTCATAAATGAGAAATGCAATTTGAAAAATTCTTTTTGTAACATGTTCATTTACATGTTTATATACATTTCCCAAAGTTTCATTATTTTTGGACTTCATCTGTTATTTTTAACATATTCTTCAAAGTCTCAAAAATCAGCTCTAAAACCTGTTTTTCTGCTGTGTCAGTCTTCGGTCGACCGCACCGGTCGACCGATCATTTGTTCTTTCGTCACCATGCAGCAGAGAGTTGGTCGGTCGACCGGTGCGGTCGACCGAGAGCTCCATCGGTCGACCGCACCGGTCGACCGAAGATGTCAGCTTGTGGTTTCTCGTTTTCGACCTGGATAACGGTCGACCGAATTTTCCGTCGCGCCCGCCGCTCAATCTGACTGTTTTCAACGGCTAGTTTTTGTTACCGTTGGCTGGGGTTTTTGGTCTTTTGTTTTAGGAGTTTTGGCTGAGATTTCAAGTGGGTATAAATACCATATTGCTGTTCTTTTTCAAAAAAGTCAAGAAGTTTTTAAATAAGTTTTAAACAAGGGTTTAAGTGTGTTTAAGGGTTTGTTTTGTTTGTGAAGATATATTGAGTTTAGATTTGATTATATTATCTCATTGTTACACACACCCACTTGAGCTTATTGTATTTGCATACATAGTATATTAGGGTTGTGAGAGATTGTAACATTGAGTTGTGCTTAATTGTGTTCTCATCTATTGTAGAGAACAAATTTATATTTGTTACATTGTGAGTGGTGTAAGGTTTTCGGTGAGCTAGAAAACCGAGTGTGTTGTGAAGTTTTCGGTGAACTAGAAAACCGATTGTGAGGAGTGAACGTTGTTCGGTGAGGGTTGAAAACCGACACTGTGAGGTGTAAACGTTATTCGGGTGAACGTAAAAAACCCGGTCGTGATAGTGGATTTCTCCCCGGGAGTGGGGAGCGGAGACGTAGGACGGAAGGTCCGAACTCCGTGATCATATTGCTTGTTTGAGTTTATCTTTGGCGTATTTATTTTTTGCATTTATCCTATATCGCCAATTGTGCATTGCTCATTTCTTTCATCCACTATATTGTTTATATTGTTTACCCTTGTGTTAGTTGACATATCCTTGCATACATCATATTGTATATATCTTGGTAGGATATATCATCTTGTGTTAGTTTATATATCCTTGCATATATATATTCATCATATAGGATATATTTCATTGTTCATATTGTTTATCATAGCTTACATATCTTGTTGCATTTCATACTTGCTAGGATAACTTGATCTCTCTGACCCAGCACTCCTATCACCTCTCTCTCTCTCTCTCTCTCTCTCTCTCTCTCTCTCTCTCTCTCTCTCTCTCTCTCTCTCATCTTCTCTTTCTCCTTCTCCTGCTTCTTCCCCCACAAACCTCACTCGGTTCTTTGAGATTGACCATGTTGTTGTGGAAGCTTTATCATAGCTTTTCTTGCTTTAGCTACAACAGTGGTCAATCTCAAAGAACCAGCAACTTCTCCCAGTCTCACCCAATTTGTGAGGGGAGGCCTCACCGTACATCCAACTGCTGGCTTCTTGATGTCAGTAAGTTCATAGTACCACAATTGTACATTAGAGAAATAGAAACTTAACAAACACGTTTATCCTTAACAATTAATAAGTAATCCTAACAATAAAAACGTAACATTAACAACCAAATCGTAACATTAACAACCAAACACGTAACCTTGACAACCAGACTGTAACATTAACAACTAAACCCTAACCTTCACAATCAGTAATAAAAGACATGATTACTTACACAAACTAGCAGAGTACACCCTTGCATATATAAAGTCGTCTTCCCTGGCTCAGTACCCTTCATTGCCTTCTCTATCACGTCAGATATCTCACTGAATATATAGTACCCCCAAGCAGTGTTATTGGCCTGTTTGATGCTGTCAACGTACTTGAATAAATGCATAGGAACGTCAGGAACACTGCTTAGACACCAAATCATGCTTAGCTGATAGAGGATATGTAGCAGGACAAAGTCCTTCACATCTCGGCGATCAGCCGATAGTACCAGCTTCAGGAGTAGTTGCTCCACATTGTGTCTGGTGGGGCCTCCTTTGGGGGAGCTATACTGTTGTCACCCTCGGCCTCGAGTTTGTTAAAAAACTAGATCAAATCCTATTTTTCCTATCCCGATTGTGGTCAACAAGATACCCTTCATTGGAGAACCATGTACGTTCCATTACCCACTCAAGGTTGAATGAGCAGGCTATCTCTTCTCCAACATTCCTATCGGTGAAGACGAATTTCTTCCTTTTCTCGTCCCATTGACTCAAAATGTGCTCAAAGATGGGAAGATCGATACTAGATGGGCCAAATGGACGTAGTGTCTAAATACACTATCTTCATATGCCGCAAAGTGCTTTGGCTCCATACGATGCACCAAATTCCGTATGAACTCATGATAGACACTGAAGCGGGCGGTGGGCCGCAACGTAATAGTTGACTTTACCCTTTTTCTACGTAGCAAAAACACAAGACTTAAACAACAACCCCGTAACATTAACAACCAAAGCCTAACATTAACAACCAAACAACAACCTCAATAATAAAAGCATGAACATTGCAGGTTAATGTTTGTTGGAAATTTACAGAAAAAAGACAATGAAAGAAAAATTTGACTTGTATTCCTCTCAAAATCAATTACAATTTGGATTCCGATTACAAAAGAGAGGAGAATGAATTTGATTCTCCCATTTGTTTAAAACTGGGTTTTTCACGGTGGCGATGGAGTGCCTCCCTCGAATGCTCGCGTCGAGTTTGCTCTCCGTTGACGATCCGAACGTCTTGATTCACTGGAACGATGTCTTCTCCTCACGATTTGACGCTGTGGAGAACTTGCGTGGCAAGTCTTAAAAATAACTCTTAACGAGTTAATAACTTAGAGTGAGTTTTAGAAGAACTTGCAGAGCAAGTTTTGAACTCTGATCGAGTTGATAACTCTGAATGAGTTGATAACTCTGAACGAGTTTGAAACTCTATGGAAGAGTTGATTTAACCGAAAGTCGGTTAATAAGCCAAGGCCGAATAATTTCAAAGGCTTCAATAAAAGCCTTCCAAAATGATTCAAGAGCTCCTTCAAGTCGTTGATCTCCAAAGCTCTCTGTTGCTGCAGAAAGCTCAAAGATGCCCGATCAAGGATCCCCAAAAAGTCAGCCAAAAAAAAAGCCCTTGAACTCAGTTGAGTTTCCCCCTGTTTATAGGGGATTTAGGGGTGTAACCGCCCCCTTAAATCCCTCCTTAATGAGGGTTTAATGGGGTGTAACTGCCCCCCATAAATCTCTCCATGATAGGGTAGTGATCCCCTAAAATCTTGGGGAGAAAACGGTTCTGGAACCGTTCAAATCGTGCTTGAACGAGTCAAACGCTGAAAACAGCGTTCTGGGCCCGAACTGTACGTTTCTGGACCTGAAAACGCACAGTTGGGCCTGTAAACGCACAGTTGGCCTGAAAACGCACAGTTGGCCTGAAAACGCACAGTTAGGACGTTTTAGGCTGAAAACGCACAGTTGGCCTGAAAACGCACAGTTGGCCTGAAAAACGCACAGTTGGCCTGAAAACACACAGTTGGGACGTTTTAGGCTGAAAACGCACAGTTGAGCCTGTAAACGCACAGTTGGCCTGTTTCAGGCTGAAAACGCACAGTTGAGCCTGTAAACGCACAGTTGGCCTGAAAACGCACAGTTGGCCTGAAAACTCTACGTTTTGATGTTATATCACGAGGATAACCTCTGCGTTTTGAGGTTATAACGCTGGTTCGACCTGTGCGTTTTGACTCTGTAATGCAGAGGCGAACCTTAGGCGGGCTTGGCGAGCTTCAGGCTAAGTCCAATGTTCTGACGAAGTCCAGTCTTGCAGACGGACTTTAGAACATAACTTGTTGCGAAGAACAGGTCATAACTTTCAAACCGTAAGTCAGAATTGGACGAATTATATATAAAAATCGGCTATCTCAATGAGACGGGGCCATCCGAACCAAGCCAAAGGCTTCGGCTTGCTTCCTCCGTTTCGCCAAATTCCTTACGGTTTGAGAGATATCTGCGTTCTAATATGAAGAGACCGTCAATTTGTGGTCTCTTTTGCTAGAGCTTTGCACAGATCGTCCTCTTTTAATCTTCGTCTTGGCTCCTTGAAAATACGAGAGTCGTCAGATTGTAACTTCCGATGTTGATTGTGAAGGCTGTTGAATTAGGGCTTTCATTAGTTGTTGTGAAGGTCGTCAGATTGTAACCTTCTACGTGAAAGTCCTCAAATTGTAGCCTTCTGGAAGTTGTCAGATTGTAACTTCCATCATTGGTGTTTGATGGGGGATCAACTATCTATTGTGATTTTTAGACAGCCTACAGAACCCCCTCCAAAGTTTTCGAAAGTTCGCGGTTGACTGGGACGAATTTTTAGAATACTTGGATCTCAACTCTGATCTTGGAGCTGTTGATTTCTTGTCACAAAGAAGTTGTTCTCTGCACTCGCTTCGAAGGCAGCTTGGTTGAAGGGATTTTCCACGCAGGACCTGTGTGAAGGTATGCGCCATAATCCTGCTTCTGGAATGTGGGGGTGGACCCTGCATTTTGAACTTGAGATGCGGGTTTCACCCTTGCATGTTGAATTTGGAACACGGGTGTGACCTCAGCATTCGGTTTTTGCATCGCGGGTCTGATCACAACGTTTTGACTTAAGACATGGAAGTGGCTTTCGTGCATTTTTGACTAAGTCTTTGAGACTTGTCTTTGGCGCATCTGTTTTAAGTCTCGACTCACATCCATTAAGCTGATGGGCCTGCAAACGTGCGTAGGATTTTTGGCAAACCCTCAGCCATCAACGGATTTGATAAGCCTTTACCGACTACCGTTTGAGTCGGGCTAGTATGTGGATTGTCTAAGTCCGTTCCACATGTAACGTTGTGCTAAGAGAATGAACTCTCTTAGTCTTGATGCTATGATTTTGAATACATAGACTTTGTCATTTTGACGGGAAAAGACTAACCGGCAACGCGTGTTAGGCGTAGACTTATCTCTATTTAGGGATCGAGATAAAGTCCCCCATGCGTGTGAGGCATGGATTTTGATGTCCTTTTCACGGTAAAAGACTAACCGGCAACGTGTGTTAGACATTGACTTATCCCTACTTAGGATTCAGGATAAAATTCCCCATGCGTGTAAGGCATGGATTTTGGCGTTATTAATAACGACCTGCTACGATATTGAATACGTAGGCTTTTGTTTTGACTTAAGATATGGAAGTGGCTTCCGTGCATTTTTGACTAAGTCTTTGAGACTTGTCTTTGGCGCATCTGTTTTAAGTCTCGACTCACATCTATTAAGCTGATGGGCCTGCAAATGTGCGTAGGATTTTTGGCAAACCCTCAGCCATCAACGGATTTGATAAGCCTTTACCGATTACCGTTTGAGTCGGGCTAGCATGTGAATTATCTAGGTCCGTTCCACATGTAACGTTGTGCTAAGAGAATGAACTCTCTTAGTCTTGATGCTATGATTTTGAATACATAGACTTTGTCATTTTGACGGGAAAAGACTAACCGGCAACGCGTGTTAGGCGTAGACTTATCTCTAATTAGGGATCGAGATAAATTCCCCCATACGTGTGAGGCATGAATTTTGGCGTTATTAATAACGACCTGCTACGATATTGAATACGTAGGCTTTGCTATTATTACGGGAATAGGCTACCCGGCAGCATGTGTTAGATGCAGACTTATCTCTAATTAGGGATCAAGATAAATTCCCCCAGGCATGAATCCTGGTGTCTTTTCACGGCGAAAGATTAACCGGCAACGCGTGTTAGGCGTAGACTTATCTCTAATTAGGGATCGAGATAAAGTCCCCCATGCGTGAAGGCATGGATTTTTGGTGTCGTTTCTTCCTATGTGGCTTGAAACACCAAAAGAAAGTTGGAAGTGCCAGATGTATAGTATTAACTTGGCACGAATTTTCACCTAAAGTGAAATTCAAAAATTTTCTTTATTATCACTAGGATAATTCCAGAAAATCTTTAATCCACTGGGGATTTTATAATGAAAACTTGCTATTCTTGTTGAAAAAAGGATTAACAAGTTCATTAGGGGGGTTGACTGTTAGAGGTGTTATGTTAACCTAACAGTATTTTATGGACCTATCGTTCTATTAAAGTGAGTCGATAAGTTGATTTGGTCGTCAGAGGTGTGGTGTTAACTTGACGGGTTTGTGGACCTATCGCTCCATTGAAGAGAGTCGATAAGCGGATTTTGTCAGAGGTGTAGTGTTAACGTGACAAGAAAGATATTGCTATGGAAGCAATTTTGAGAACTTATCGCTCTATTGGAAAGAGTCGATAAGTTGATTTTGTCAGAGGTGTAGTTTGTCAGAGGTGTATTGTTAACGTGACAAGAATGTGTTGCGATTGGAGAAACTTTGGGGACTTATCATCATATTGACGAGGATTGATAAGTGGGTTTTGTCCGAGGTGTATTGTTAAGGTGACAAGAATGTGTTGCGATTAGAGCAACTTTGAGGACTTATCATCCTATTGACGAGGATTGATAAGTGGGTTTTGTCAGAGGTGTATTGTTAACGTGACAAGAATGTGTTGTGATTGGAGCAACTTTGGGGACTTATCATCCTATTGACGAGGATTGATAAGTGGGTTTTGTTAGAGGTGTATTATTAACGTGACAAATTGGGAGTGATGCAGACTGAATGCATACTCTGTGGGGATTATGATAGTCAGAAGTGTAATGTTAACTCGACGATGTGAAAGATTCATTATTCTTAATCCAGTGGATTCTAAGTAATCAACCCCCAGTCTTGATTAAGACTTAGCAGGGGAATAAAAAGAGGTAGACAAGGCACATCACCTAGTGGGGTACTATCCATGAAGTCGGAATAGGGTCACATCACCAGGTAGGCCATTATCTGTTGAGCTTGACTATCAGAGGTAACTGTTAACATGATAGTTGTTGGACCCGCCATCCTACTGAAGAGGATTGACTTCAGTGGCCGTAGTATCTTTCCCTTCTGACTGGGAAGAGTGGGCCTGGTCCAGTTGCTCAGGAGAAGATTGGGCTTGGTCTGATTGCTTGGGTTGATCCTGCCTATTTTGTTCTTCAGCTTTGATCCTGACAATGATTTTTTTGAGCCTGCTCGCCTTGAGAGATTAGTTGTCTCCAAGAACGGCATTCTGCAACTCCTATTCGGGCTAGGAGGTCAGTTTGTAAGTTGTGTCGACAGGTCTCTACTAAGGTAGATTGTGTCATACCTAACGATCACCGGAGGGCCATGGTTCGGAACCTTTTGACGAAGGCTTTGACGGACTCCCTTTTTTTCTGCTTGGTGGTGAGAAGGGTATGAATGGAGATTTCTGTATCCTCTTCAAAGAATCTTGATAGGAAGAGTCTCTCTAGATCTGTCCACTTTTGGATACATCCCACGAGAAGTTTCCTGAACCATTCAAAGGCAACTCCCTTGAGGGTGCCAATGAACAATCGAGCTAGTATGGCATCGTTTGATATTACATTTCCAGTCTGTGACTTGAAATGATAAATATGTTGGTTCGGTGATCCCGTGCCGTCAAAAGTTTGTAGCGTCGGGACCTCGAACTTTGGAGGATATGGGGTTGCATCCCATTCGGCAGGATAGGGCCTGATAACTCCCTCATCTTGGAGCTCGCTTCTGTTAGCAATGGCTTTGAGGCGGGCTTTCAATTCTTCCATTTTGGCAGACTGAAGATTTTGCTCATTCTCAGTCTCTCTTCCTTCATTAGAGGAAGATTCCAGGTTGTGGGCTTCTTGGTCAGAAGCCGCATCATCAACCACTTTTCCCTTCCCTTTGCTTGTGTGGGGTCGGGATGAAGACGCTTTTCCTCTTCGGGAAGATTCTTGCCTAAGCGGCGAATCTGTCTCCTGAGATTTGGCCTTGTCTGTGACGATTTGAGTCAACATGGCCATGAGTTCATTGATGGCCTCCTGCTGTGATTTGAGCATGGTCTCCTGCTCATCAACTCTCTTCGCGAGATCTTCATGGTTCCCCGTCATATAAGCGAAGCTCTTATGTTCAACAAAAGAGCTTGATGACTGGGACTCTGCAATGGCTGAGTGTGCGTCATCGGAATTAGTTCCTCTGGCTAAACTCCGATAGTTGATAGGTGGCTCATGTTCGAGTCCGAGCCGAGTACGTTGGTAGATTCCTTCAAACTCGTTAGTGATTTCTCTGACGCTTGGAGAATGATCTGTCTCTGACTCGTCAGAACTCAGGGTTGATGATCTCCCTCTACCAACCATGTTAGAAGTGACTCCAAGGTATTCATCCTCTAAAGTCTTCTTCCTGTGAGGATGTCGTCGATTATTGAGCAAAACGACATTCGTCGGTATCGACAGTAATTCCCGCAAGTCAGAGACTTGGGATGAACCTCTCACGGAGCGTGAGGGTAAAGATGGAACCCCCTGTCCGTTAAAGGATGGGACTGGTTCTTGGTAAACATGAATTTTAAATCTATGTTGATCATTTTGAACACGACGAATCACAATCTGTCTCTGACTCGTCAGAACTAAGGGTTGATGATCTCCCTCTACCAACCATGTTAGAAGTGACTCCAAGGTATTCAACCTCTAAAGTCTTCTTCCTGTGATGATGTCGTCGATTATTGAGCAAAACGACATTCGTCGGTCGGTTGAACATCGACAGCAATTCCCGCAAGTCAGAGACTTGGGATGAACCTCTCACAGAGCGTGAGGGTAAAGATGGAACCCCCTGTCCATTAAAGGATGAGACTGGCTCCTGGTGAACATGGATCTTGAGTCCACGTTGATCTTTTTGAACACGACGAATCGCATCGTGTTCTGAAGAAGAAACACGAGGGTCGTGTTCTGTTTTACTAACGCTAGACCGAAGTCTGCGTTTTGTTGATGAAACGCACCTTTGCCGGTTGCGTTTTTGTTGGTTAACGCAGTTTGTAAGTCTGCGTTTTGGATCTTGAACGCACTCCTGAGAGTTGCGTTTTGGTTCTGAAACGCACTCCTGAGAGTTGCGTTCTGCCAAATCAACGCAGTTTTGAAGGCTGCGTTTTGATTGCACAACGCACCACTGAGGGCTGCGTTTGGCATAAACTGAGCCCACTCCTTTAGAGGTAGGGCTGCTCGAGTAATCTCGGCGACTAAAGGAGAGGGTTTCCTTTGGCATAGGAGCAACCTTTGGAGCTTTAGTCTCCTTGGCACCTCTCACAGAGCGTGAGGGTAAAGATGGAACCCCCTGTCCGTTAAAGGATGGGACTGGTTCTTGGTAAACATGAATTTTAAATCTATGTTGATCATTTTGAACACGACGAATCACATCATGTTCCAAAGAAGGAACACGAGGGTCGTGTTTAGCCTGATTAACGCAAGACCAAAGTCTGCGTTTTGCTAGTGAAACGCAGTCCTGCGATCTGCGTTCGGATTCTGAAACGCACTCCTGAGAGTTGCGTTCAGTTTGCGAAACGCGCTCCTGAGAGTTGCGTTTTGGTTCTGGGACGCACTCTTGAGAGTTGCGTTCAGCCAGATCAACGCAGGTTTGATGTCTGCGTTTAGATGTTGGAACACGCCTCTGAAGGCTGTGTTCTATCTGGAAAACGCACACCTGAGGGTTGCGTTTAGCTTGGCTTATGCAGAGCTCATGTTGAGGCTCCCCCACGCGGAGTTCGCGTTGATTGGAGGATCGGCTTTGGAGTCGTGCCGAAGTCGAGTCTTCTCCTTTAGGGAGTGGACTGTATGAACAGTGCAACCCCCATGGGAGATAGTCTTTAGATGATTTGGCTACAACTGGAGGTTTAGTCTCCTCGAAAACTGTGTGGATCTTGCGTATAGCCTTGGGGCTAAGGGATCCGGAGGAGAGGGCCTCCTCGTACTTGGCTTGATCAAACTCGATAATCAGAGTTTCAACGGTCGTTCCAGTGAGATGAACGTCGGATTGC
Source organism: Asparagus officinalis (assembly GCF_001876935.1). Classification (NCBI taxonomy): domain Eukaryota; kingdom Viridiplantae; phylum Streptophyta; class Magnoliopsida; order Asparagales; family Asparagaceae; genus Asparagus; species Asparagus officinalis. The sequence goes on from NC_033802.1 coordinate 23,220,823, forward strand.
ACCACCACTTCTTCGTCAGAGAAGCTAATCCCCAACGGAGTCGCCATCTTTTGTTTGTTGGAAATTTGTAGTAAAAAGACAATGAAAGAAAATTTTGACTTGTATTCCTCTCAAAATCAATTACAATTTGGATTCTGATTACAAAAGAGAGGAGAATGAATTTGATTCTCCCCTTTATTTAAAACTGGGTTCTTCACGGTGGCGATGGAGTGCCTCCCTCGAATGCTCGCGTCGAGTTTGCTCTCCGTTGACGATCCGAACGTCTTGATTCACTGGAACGATGTCTTCTCCTCACGATTTGACGCTGTGGAGAACTTGCGTGGCAAGTCTTAAAAATAACTCTTAACGAGTTAATAACTCAGAGTGAGTTTTAGAAGAACTTGCAGAGCAAGTTTTGAACTATGATCGAGTTGATAACTCTGAATAAGTTGATAACTCTGAACGAGTTTGAAACTCTATGGAAGAGTTGATTTAACCGAAAGTCGGTTAATAAGCAAAGGCCGAATAATTTCAAAGGCTTCAATAAAAGCCTTCCAAAATGATTCAAGAGCTCCTTCAAGTCGCTGATCTCCAAAGCTCTCTGTTGCTGCAGAAAGCTCAAAGATGCCCGATCAAGGATCCCCAAAAAGTCAGCCAAAAAAAAAGCCCCTGAACTCAGTTGAGTTTCCCCCTATTTATAGGGGATTTAGGGGTGTAACCACCCCCTTAAATCTCTCCTTAATGAGGGTTTAATAGGGTGTAACTGCCCCCCATAAATCTCTCCATGATAGGGTAGTGATCCCCTAAAATCTTGGGGAGAAAACGGTTCTGGAACCGTTCAAATCGTGTTTGAACGAGTCAAACGTTGAAAACAGCGTTCTAGGCCCGAACTATGCGTTTCTGGACCTGAAAACGCACAGTTGGGCCTGTAAACGCACAGTTGGCCTGAAAACGCACAGTTGTTTCTGGACCTGAAAACGCACAGTTGGGCCTGTAAACGCACAGTTGGCCTGAAAACGCACAGTTGGCCTTAAAACGCACAGTTGGGACGTTTTAGGCTGAAAACGCACAGCTGGCCTGAAAACGCACTGTTGGCCTGAAAACGCACAGTTTGCCTGAAAACGTACAGTTGGGACGTTTTAGGCTGAAAACGCACAGTTGGCCCGAAAACGCACAGTTGGCCTGAAAAACGCACAGTTGGCCTGAAAACGTACAGTTGGGACGTTTTAGGCTGAAAACGCACAGTTGGCCTGAAAACGCACAATTGGCCTGTTTCAGGCTGAAAACGCACAGTTGAGCCTGTAAACGCACAGTTGGTCTGTTTCAGGCTGAAAACGCACAGTTGAGCCTGTAAACGCACAGTTGGCCTGAAAACGCACAGTTGGCCTGAAAACTCTGCATTTTGATGTTATATCACGAGGATAACCTCTGTGTTTTGAGGTTATAACGCTGGTTCGACCTGTACGTTTTGACTCTGTAATGCAGAGGCGAACCTTAGGCGGGCTTGGCGAGCTTCAGGCTAAGTCCAATGTTCTGACGAAGTCCAGTCTTGCAGACGGACTTCAGAACATAACTTGCTGCGAAGAACAGGTCATAACTTTCAAACCGTAAGTCGGAATTGGACAAATTATATATGAAAATCGGCTATCTCGATGAGACGGGGCCATCCGAACCAAGCCAAAGGCTTCAGTTCGCTTCCTCCGTTTTGCCAAATTCCTTACGGTTTGAGAGATATCTACATTCTAATATGAAGAGACCGTCAATTTGTAGTCTCTTTTGCCAGAGCTTTGCACAGATTGTCCTCTTGTAATCTTCATCTTAGCTCCTTGAAAATACGAGAGTCGTCAGATTGTAACTTCCGATGTTGATTGTGAAGGCTGTTGAATTGGGGCTTTCATTAGTTGTTGTGAAGGTCGTCAGATTGTAACCTTCTACGTGAAAGTCCTTAAATTGTAGCCTTCTGGAAGTCGTCAGATTGTAACTTCCATCATCGGTGTTTGATGGGGGATCAACTATCTATTGTGATTTTTAGACAGCCTACAGATCTATCTTCTTCCTTTTAATTTCAACTCATACATTACTTGGTTTGCAGCACTCACTCTATGGCTACGAGCTGGATAATTTAGAGCTATTTTTGCCATGTATTGTTAAATTGGATATAAACTTTAAATCTGGTTTAAACTATCATAATGAAATTATTTAGTGAAATTGAAAGATCAACTTGATGATGTTTTTTGAGCGATTTTGAACTTCTTATATGTGATAATGAAAGTTCGTGGTTGACTGGGACGAATTTTCGGAATACTTTGGATCTCAACTCTGATCTTGGAGCTGTTGTTTTCTTGTCAGAAAGGAGTTGTTCTTTGTACTCGCTTCGAAGGCAGCTTGGTTGATGGGATTTTCCACGCAGGACCTGTGTGAAGGTATGCGCCATAATCCTGCTTCTGGAATGTGGGGGTGGACGATGATGTTTTTTGAGCGATTTTGAACTTCTTATATGTGATAATTTGATAGCTTGTATAGACACTCCAACGATTCTCTCACGTGAGGCAACAATGGAAGAAGATAAAGGCCAGGACCATGATCTACTATCTACAACATGACTTCCCCCTCAGGTGATAATATCTTATTGTTTATAGTGTACTACTAACTAATGACATATACCAAAATAGTTGTCTTTTAGCATGAGTTTTGTTTCTCTATTTTTATAGGCATCCGAGCATGAGGAGAATGGTGATGAGCTTATGGGCATTGAAAATGGTGAAGATAATTTAAATAGCGTGGATCCATATATCAGAATGGAGTTCTCTGCTCATGAGGAAGCTTATAATTTCTACAATGCATACGCCAGACTTAAGGGATTTGGTGTTTGGATTGTCTAAGTCCGTTCCACATGTAACGTTGTGCTAAGAGAATGAATCCTCTTAGACTTGATGCTATAATTTTGAATGCATAGACTTTGTCATTTTCACGGGAAAAGACTAACCGGTAACGCGTATTAGGCGTAGGCTTATCTCTAATTAGGGATCGAGATAAAGTCCCCCATGCGTGTGAGGCATGGATTTTGATGTCCTTTTCACGGTAAAACCAACTCGGGTAAAGAAGCACTACTCACATCGGACACTTCATCGAGCTCAATCGACAAAAAGGTTGATAGGTACTCTTGACAATCAAGGTTTACGGTCTTTTGCCATTTGTAAGGTTGTAGATGTTGCTCATGGCAATGAACAAGGCTCTCTCACTCAACAAGAATGCCAAGAACAACTTAGACTTAAACGAAGAAACAACGTCGGCCATGAGTGCGTGAACATAGTTCGTCAATTTCAAGAGAAAAAGGTATCTGATCCTCAATTTTACTTTGCACTTGATTTAGAAAATGATGGGACGATGAGAAGTGTTTTTTGGATGGATGGTAGGGCGGGGACTTCTTACTTGCAATTTGGAGATGTTGTTTGCTTTGATGTTACGTATAGAACGAACAATTTAAAATTACCGTTTGCACCATATACGGATGTTAACCATCATCGACAATCTACTCTATTTGGGTGTGCGTTATTGACCGATAAAACAGAGGAGACGTTTATATGGTTATTTAGCCAATGGTTAAAATGTATGTTGGGTATAGCACCAGTAACAATCATCACTGATCAAGATAAAGCTATGTGTGGTGCAATTCACAAAGTTTTTTTGAAAACTCGCCATCACTTTTGTTCTTGGCACCTTCGTAGGAATGCCTTACAAAATCTTCAATCAATGCATAATGATTATGGTAAGGATGTTTCTATAAAGTATAACAAATGGTATTGGAGTAAATCGGAAGAAAAATTTGAAAAGCGTTGGGAAGAAATGAGGGACAAATATGGTGCAGATAAAAGGAGTTGGTTAGTAAATTTATACAATCATCGAGATCATTGGGCTCCAGTGTATCTTAAAGACACTTTTACTGCAGGAATGACATCTACTCAGCGGAGTGAGGGAATTAATGCTTTTTTTGATCATTTTGTGAATGTAAATACCGAGTTACATGATTTTGTTAAGTAGTATGATAATGCTGTCAGAGCTCGCCGAGCCGTTGAACTTGAGCAAGATTTTAAGTCCACAAACTCAGTTCCTACATTAATAATTGAACATCCCATTGAAAAACAAGCTCGAGAGAATTATATGAAGAATCTGTTTACTATCTTTCAGAAAGAACTCAAGGATAGTTACTCAATGCTTCATGAAAAGTTGTCGAAGGACGGCGAAAGTGCTACTTATGCCGTTTGGAATATAGATAGCGAGGCTGAAAGCAAGAAGATAGTAAAGCATCATGTTGTTTTCGATACATCCAAAGAAAAAAGAATTAAGTGCTCTTGTGCGAGATTTGAGATGGAAGATATATTATGCAAACATAGCTTGCACATTTTAGTAAAGAAGCAAGTATTAGAAATTTCATCAAGATATATGGTGCAACGATGGACAATTAAAGCAAGACATGTTGGTTGCAGAGTTGTTAGAAATTGCATTACAAATAGTAAAGACCAACTATCTATCATTAAACATTGGGCCCTTAGGAGTAGATGTAACAAGGCACTAGAAGATACATTGACTTTAAGTACACTTCATGATAAGTTTAGTGCTTTTTTAGACTCATTTTTTGAAGAAGTTGAGAATTACAAGATTGAGAAGGAACATAACGATAATGGAAATGAGAGCAATGCCAACAATAAGATGCCTACTTCATCCATACCCATCTCTATAGAGGAAGCAACTCAAATCACTATTCGTGATCCAGATAAGCCCGTTGCCACGAAGGGACGACCAGCACATGCTACTAGAATTAAGTCGGGAGTGGAGATAGCACAAGAAAAGAGTATAAAAAACAAAGATTTTGTGGGTTTTGTAAGGGAAAAGGACATTATATAACGAGTTGTCCTTTAGCTAAGGTATTATACTTAATCTTGATTTAATATTTTTTCAATGTCTTTGCATTTGTCATGATAAAGTTGCAATTTTTTTTGTAGAACAAAAATGTTGCTGGTGGAGGTCGAGAAAGTTAACGACATTGCCAAAACAAAGTTTACGAAGGGCCAAAACAAAGCATGTGTTTCGGTTGAATGTTCACAATTTGATTTATTCACTTTTCCCTTAAGATTTATGTATGTATGGATGATAATGTGATTGTATGGATTAATCATGTATGGATGATAATTTGAATTAATTTTTTCCCCCCAGAACAATGAGGAACAAAACAGTATTAAGTGGGTACAATATTTGAATCCAGAGCAAAGAGGTACAAAACGGTGCCTAAGTAGGTACAAAACGTGTATAAATGGGTACAAAACTTGAATAAGTGTGTACAAAATTTGTAGCAGAATAATGAGGTACAAAACATAGTTAAATGGGTACAAAACTTGATTAAATGGGTACAAAACTTGATTAAGTGGGTACAAATTTTTTTACAAGTAGGTACAAGGCTTGATTAATTGGGTACAAAACGTGTATAAATGGGTAAAAAACGGTGCCTAAGTAGGTACAAAACATGTATAAATGGGTACAAAACTTGAATAAGTGTGTACAAAATTTTGATTCCAGAATAATGAGGTACAAAACATGATTAAGTGGGTACAAAACTTGAATAAATAGGTACAAAACTTGATTAAGTGGGTACAAAAGTTTTTACAAGTAGGTACAAGGCTTGATTAATTGGGTACAAAACGTGTATAAATGAGTACAAAACGGTGCCTAAGTAGGTACAAAATGTGTATAAATGGGTACAAAACTTGAATAGGTGTGTACAAAATTTTGATTCCAGAATAATGAGGTACAAAACATGGTTAAGTGGGTACAAAACTTAAATAAATGAGTACCAAACTTGATTAAGTGGGTACAAAGCTTGATTAAGTGGGTACAAAAGTTTTTACAAGTAGGTACAAGGCTTGATTAATTGGGTACAAAACGTGTATAAATGGGTACAAAACGGTGCCTAAGTAGGTACAAAACGTGTATAAATGGGTACAAAACTTGAATAAGTGTGTACAAAATATTGATTCCAGTATAATGAGGTACAAAACATGGTTAAGTGGGTACAAAACTTGAATAAATGAGTACCAAACTTGATTAAGTGGGTACCAAACTTGATTAAGTGGGTATAAAAGTTTTTACAAGTAGGTACAAGGCTTGATTAAGTGGGTACAATATTTAAGCAACGTAATAGAACTAACTATATATGTGCTAGAACTAACAAGATGACAGCTAGAACTAACAAGGAGTGAGCTAGAGATATCATGACATAACAGAACAAACACTTGGGCTAGAAATAACGCAAACACGAAGTAGAACTAACAGGAGATGAGCTTGAACTAATAGGAGGGCAGCTAGAACTAACTAGGAGTGAGCTAGGGATAACATGGCCATCTCGAGTACAAACACTTGTGCTAAAAATAACGTGGGCACGAAGTAGAACTAACTCGAGATGGGCTTGAACTAACAGGAAGACATATAGAACTAACAATGACTGAGATAGGCCTAACATGGGCCACAGAACAAACACTTGTGCTAGAAATAACGCCAGCTTGAAGTAGAACTAACTCGAGATGTTCTAGAACTAACAGTAGGACAACTAGAACTAACTCGATAGGGGATAGAACTAACAGGTGGACAGCTAGAATAGAACTAACTTGAGATGTTCTAGAACTAACAGTAGGACAACTAGAACTAACTCGATAGGGGATAGAACTAACAGGTGGACAGCTAGAACTAACACTTACTCTGCTAGGGATAACATGGCCCACCAGAACAAACACGAGATCGCATGTTAGCTCTAATCGATTTCATGTCAGTTCTAACCGTTGTGAATTCTATTACAGCTCTATGCGAGGTCAAATTTGTTAGGTCCAAATGATATCTTGTTAGTTCTAACATATTTGTAGTCAATACTATTTAACATGGGCCACAGAACAAACACTTATGCTAGAAATAATGCCAGTTTGAAGTAGAACTAGCTCAAGATGTTCTAGAACTAACAGTAGGACAACTAGAACTAACTCGATAGGGGATAGAACTAACAGGTGGACAACTAGAATAGAACTAACTCGAGATATTCTAGAACTAACAGTAGGACAACTAGAACTAACTCGATAGGGGATAGAAGTAACAGGTGGACAGCTAGAACTAACACTTACTCTGCTAGGGATAACATGGCCCACCAGAACAAACACGAGATCGCATGTTAGCTGTAATCGATTTCATGTCAGTTCTAAACGTTGTGAATTCTATTACAGCTCTATGCGAGGTCAAATTTGCCAGAACAAAACACGATATCTTGTCATCGCTATCACAAGCTGGTATGACAAGCTGTCACTATCTGCATTTTAATTGCATGGTGCTATGATGAGGTCATGCAAATTTTACAGTTCATCTTACATGTAGCTTAACAATGTCAAGCTCTATGCGAGGTCAAATTTGTTAGGTCCAAACGATATCTTGTTAGTTCTAACCTATTTGTAGTCAATACTATTTAACATGGGCCACAGAACAAACACTTGTGCTAGAAATAACGCCAACTTGAAGTAGAACTAACTCGATATGTTCTAGAACTAACAGTAGGACAACTAGAACTAACTCGATTTGTCAAACTTTATTTATCATTCTCACCATTGGAATATAATACTCTTAAGCTTTTAATATAAAGCTGTTGAATTGGATTATTAACACTTTGAAATATATATCTTTGCTTGTCATGCTTTCATTGCTATCATGTTTGATTTCAGATACCTATTGCTTGTGATTCCTCTTGTTCTCACTTTGGGAGTTTCTGGCATATGCAAAGTGCAGTTTGTGTTGCTGGTTTAATCACAGAAGTTTTTGTTACCTATATGCATGGTGGGATTTGCTGCATCATTTTCATCTTAATCTGTTCAGTTTTGTATTTGAACTCAGACTTTACACATGAGTCCCTGTATTCTTCTCAAACTTTTGCATTACATTTTCAAACAGCAGATTACAATGTTTATGATAACAAGGGATATACTAAATATTCCTAAAACAACAATACATTTCTTCAAGTAAACAACTTGTTGGTTTGCAAGCTTTAATTCTCTTCGCAAGTGCTTGGTTTCCACATCTTTAACTTGGGAAACTGATTGAGGAGAGGGACATTCAAAATTTACCTTACGCTGGTTGTTATCATGATGCTCTTCTGCCCACCTGAAATACTGGCATTGCCTATTTGGATAGTTGGCGCAGCCCCAAAAGTATTTTCCCTTGTTTACTCCTGTTCTGCAAAGCTTTAGTGGTGTCGGTATGTTACAGTAGCACGTTACCTCTGCAGCTAATTCATGAGAGTCTTGGCTTGTTTCCATGTCGCAGCTTTAATTGCCTCTATGCTCAAGTATTTTTGCCCAGGTTTCTTGCAATTTTATGAGAGAATATGTTGAGGAGGATGGAGTTGATCCTAACTATATAAGTACAGGGGTGGGGTAAATTGTTTCCGTTGGCAAAATCTTGCTGTTAGCAAAGAACCTGGCGTGCACTATTTTAAGTTGTGGTTTTTTGACCGTTGCACAATTTTTACCATTGCTGGTTTCAGTTGGTTTTTTGGGGAGGTAAGCTCACTGCTTGAACTTGCTAAGCTGGTTTCCTATATTTGAGGTTGTGCAATACGAACAGGTGAAATGCAAGAAATTTCCTATATTTGAGGTTGTGCAATACGAACAGGTGAAATGCAAGAAATGTGACAAAGGACAATACATTTCTTTATTGCAAAGAGTTGAAACGAACACAATAAATGTAAAATTTGATTTCAATCCCTTGATTTCCATGTTGAAACGAACATAATACTTCAAATCTGAAAAAACACATTGAAATGCTGGGAATTTGTTTTCGTGGTACATTGCTGGTTTCTTTTTTTTTGCGGAAAACAACCGAACAGGCCCTAACATGAAATCGATTTACTGCTAGTTCTAGGACAAATTCCATTTTAGGTCAAATATGTTATTTCTAATCGATTTCATGTTAGTTCTAATTGATTTCTTGTTAGTTCAGATGAATTTCAAGCTAGTTCTAACACAAACAGTCGTTAGTGATTTTTTCTTAATTGTGTTATGTTATTTGTTGATGTTTCTATTGATTTAGTTCATGATTATTTGTTTTGTTTATGTTATTTATTTGCAGCGCTTCCCAATGACAATATAGATTGTGGCCCGCCGTTATCAACGGCCGCCGTTATCGACGGCCACATGTGTTTCAGATAGGATCCCAATTGACAATCCTTCCGGAGATAATATTTTAATGGTTGACCCCATCTACCAGGTAGAACAAACAATATCTCAGTTATAAGTAACATAGGCAAAAGAACCCACAATTGCAGTAGAACTTGCGTTAGCTGGAGGTAGAACTAACAAGAGAACATATAGAACTAACACGGGAGCCACTATAACTAACATAGGCATTGGAACCAACATTTATACTAGATATAATGCTAGCTAGAGGTATAACTAACACGAGAATAGCTAGAACTAATACGGGAGCCGCTAGAACTAATAATTACACAGCTAGAACTAACAATTACACAGTAGAACTAACACCATAGGGTTAGGTGGGTTTCGTTGATCCACTATGCGAGCCGGTGGGGTTATCTGGATGAGGAGCATTGGCGGTGGGGAGAGCCCTCGGCAAATTGGATCCCTCGACCCCTTGGTTCTGGAGGAACATCAACCATTGGTCTCTCTCAACAGTCATGTGCCAGCCGTCCCAACTAACCTCCTGTAACTCTGGGTCAGTATTAAAAGGCTGCGCACGCGGGTCCTCTAAGCTTATGCGAGTGGATCCCTCAGTCCTCTCCAAATCCCCCCTGCCGAGTACCTGCGTGACGGCGTGGCCTTCCCTTAGGATCCCGTCAACTGGGGAGATGTAACGAAAACCAATCCTCTTTGGGACATCAGATAAATCCCTAATCTTCAGAAGCACTTTCAATTCTTTGAAGTTATCATGTGTTATGTCACCACAAGAGCTCATGATGCATTCACCGATACCATCGAGCAGAGATTGCAAAAAGTCAAAATCCCAGAGATGGTATGGGAGGTAGAATAGGCGAATCCATACTGGAAAAGGTTGGGGAACCGTTGAAAGCCTGAGATCCTCCTTCCATTGGCGGAATCTGCCCGTAAAGGTGCCCCTATATACCAGGCCGAGCTCTGTGGCTTGGGTAAGAAGGGCGACGGATGGAAACTGCACCATGAAGCTCTTTCCTGGCGCTTCTTTGATTTGATAGGGCCATGAACTACGATTGAAGCAAAAAGCCAGCATCTCTCTGAGCTCCTGGACGGATGGATGGCCTGACCTAAGATTGAAGATTGCGAAAGCGGAGAGATGTAGGATGGTGCTGGCGGTGTTGACAGGGACGGTAAGCATCCTTGGAGGGGCACGAGAAGTAATACCGTGATGACAATCTCGAGAGGTATGCCCTGACCCATGGCAGTGTGTATAGGTGCCATCCATAGCCATCTGTGATGGTTAATGACAGAGATTGAAGACGCTGGACTTAGGTATTCGTTTGGGGATGAGGGGTTTAGAGAGGCGCCTGTGCTGGTGGAAAAGGACAAAGCTTGAATATCGAGGGAAATACTATTTTAACACCCTTTCCTGAACTGGAAACACGCAGATATAATGATTTGAACTGTGGGGGTGATAGACATGTCTTGGAAAGCAGCGAACATATAAATGATGTAACATCTAGAACTAACACTTACTCAAATAGAGCGCTAGCGAAATTAGAACTGACTCTAAGTAAACTAGAACTAACATTGAATCAATTAGAACTAACGTAGCATCTATAACCAACATGGGCGATAGAAATAGCGCGGGCTGCGGTTAGAACTAACACTTTAAATCTAGGACTGCCTGCATATAAATGCCTACTAACATTGAAACAATTAGAACTAACATTGTAAGTATTTTCCTATTAGCTCTAGCCCTTCTCGGGTTAGTTCTACTTCGTGCTGGCGTTAGTTCGACCCCAAGTGTTTGTTGTGGTGGCCATGTTAGCCCTGTATCACTTATTGTTAGTTCTAGCTGTCATCCTGTTAGTTCTAGTTCATCTAACGCTCCACTAGAGCTAACAAGAAAAGAGCTAACCTGAACACAATTGCAATTAGATGAACCAAGTACTCTTTTAGAACCGACACGAAGTTAGAGCTAACAATACATCTGAAAATATGCATTTTCAATTAAATAATATTACATTATTGTATTTGTATAAACATGTCATTCATCACTATACGCTGAGCCGTCTTTATGTCGCTGCTCACAACCAGCTATCAATAAGTGAGCGGCAAGTCTTGCACGCATAGCTTCAGGGATATCGTCGGTGGATTAACCAATAATGTCGAGCGACCTCCAATTACTGCTCTGATATAGAGGTAGATGAACACACCACAGTCATAGCTGCAACATAAAATGATAAATTAGACATTTTCGTTATATCGAATACTAACACAATTTAGGGCCATGAACTAACCGCCCTCTTTGTTGCTCGCATTTGATGGCTCGGTATTAAAATACTCTGCGAACATTTGCCTTAACAAAATCAACTTGCTGTTCATCAAAAAAGTTTATGATTTTATTAACAGGCTCCATCCAAGCTTCGTGGCCAGCTGAACTGTAGTGGTTGGCGATCTTTTCTTTCAGGTCAACCAGAACAAGATGCCAGTGATCGTCCCTGACCAAGGGGATCAACAGGTGCTCTATACGAACAGCGGTATATTTTTCAATATATGACAAAAATAGCTCGTAATGTTCCGCCTCGACGCCATAGAGTGAGTGCTGCAAACAAAGTAATGTATGGGTTGAACTTAAAAGGGAGAATTCAGGATTAGGCATGATGGATGATGGAACAAACATGATATAAACCAGAACTAACACGGTGCCAAATAGGATTAACATGAATAATGGTAGAACTAACATGACACATGGCAGAACTAACATTGAGCGAACTAGAACTAACATGACTCATGATAGAACTAACACGTTAATTGAGAACTGACATGTACTTACAAGAAAGAACACTGAGACGACTCCAAATTTTTTGTCATATGCCTCTTGCTGAAGCGTGTCCAACAATGACTCTTCCATCTGTAACATCAATGAAACATTAAAATACAATACGCGAAAGACATTATCAATTATTAAGCATGTATAAACTAACATTGTCATCAAGTCGGCCACCACGAAGCAAATACAATAGCTCTTCTCTGTTTATACTGCTATTGGCTGTTCTTATGACATCATATCTCCTGAAAAGCATAACAAAACATGAATTAGGACTAACAATGGGACGAACTAGCATATAAATGGTCAATTTAAACTTACATGTGAATCTTTTGGGAGCAAAATTTAGTTAGACAATTATTTTCAGCCGTATCGAGTCTGGCTGATACTGTAGATGATATCCTAAAATTATGTACAAAGGCACCAGAACTATTTATTATGCGGATGTCAAAAAAATCAGGGTTTGAAACCTCTTTATTTAGCTCGCCCAATAAAACTTTCTCCTCCGCTGACATTGGCTTCAACCTCAACGCATCCCAAGTGGGATATTGGTTGCCGGGGTAAAAATGGGCAACTTTCTTCTCTGTATGTACATATTCAGGACTTGGTATGAGATCTATCATTTCTTTTTGCTTTTTCTTTCCTTTTCCCTCTGTGTATGGGGTCCTCTTCCATTTAGATCTCTTGCTTACCCTTTTCGGCGGTGGACTACCTGTCGTGGGCTTATTCCTTGGTGGAGCTGCTTCATCTATCTCCGATTGCACACTCCTTGACAGATCTTCTATAATTTTGTCCACCTGGTGTGAAGTATCTACATCCTCCTCAGCATTGCTATCTACATCCCCCTTTCTCCACCAACATGCTCCTCTCCCATATCAACAGGCTCCTCCCCTTTATGTACAATCTCCTCAGCCCTACTCTCTACATTCTCCCCTTCTCTACCAATATGCTCGTCTTCAGGGGCTACAATCTCCTCCTTTTTATGTACAATCCCCTCTTCGTTATCAACATGCTCCTTTACCCTATCTGCATTCTCCACTTCCCTATCTACATTTTCCTCCACATTATCTACATCCTCCTCAGCATTGCTATCTACATCCCCCCCTTCTCCACCAACATGCTCCTCTCCCATATCAATAGACTCCTCCCCTTTATGTACAATCTCCTCAGTCCTACTCTCTACATTATCCCCTTCTCTACCAACATGCTCGTCTTTAGGGGCTACAATCTCCTCCTTTTTATGTACAATCCCCTCTTCGTTATCAACATGCTCCTTTACCCTATATGCATTCTCCACTTCCCTATCTACATTTTCCTCCACATTATCTACATTCTCCTCAATTTTATTATCTACAATAATATCTTCTCTATCTACACTCTCCTCATCTTTCTTCTCGGGGGCTTCATCCACAACTTTGCCTTCCATTGTGGTGACCCCCAAATCAACATTGCACCCATGTACAACAAAATCATCAACAGGCTCCTCAGCAACCTCTTCAACATTCTTATGTACAGCTTCTTGCATGGTGGCGCCTTCCTTATGTGCTCTGCTTGATTTGCCATGCTGTTCCTCCTCAGTTACCCGTGGCTTCAACTTCCTCCTATCTATAATTTTTTGTTTGATATTTGCCTTTAGCACCACCGGGTCTATAACCTCATCATGGCTTCCAAGCTTTTGAATTATTGTGTTTAGCCTGTTGATCTCAATCATAAATTCTTTACAATATGTACTCTTTCTCTGCTTTGTGGCAGATAGTATTCGTTTGAGACATTTAGCAGAATGAGTCATTTCTGGCGTACATCGAGGAGGTGATGCGACGGGATCAGGGTGCTGAGTTATTGGAGACTAGAGTTGTCTTAGAGTATCAGGATGTCTTTCAGGACATACCTGGACTACCTCCGGTGAGAGAGGTGGAGTTTTGTATTGAGTTGTAGCCTGGCACAGCCCCGATATCCCGTGCACCATATCGTATGGTACCAGCTGAGATGAGGGAGCTTCAGACCCAGTTGGACGAGTTATTAGCTCAGGGTTTTATTCGCCGGAGTCATTCTCCGTGGGGCGCGCCGGTCCTCTTCGTGAAGAAGAAGGATGGTAGTATGAGATTATGCATAGATTATCGAGAGTTGAACAAGGTCACTATCCGGAATAGGTTAGAACTCACATGGCATAAATTGGAACTAACATGATCTCTGTTAGTTCTAACTTATGTCCACAGATAGAACCAACATGACCCCAATTAGAACTAACATGAAATAAGTTAGAACTAACATGGAAAAAACTAGAACTAACATGACCATACATTAGAACTCACATGACATAAATCAGAACAAAAATATTTGCTGAGTGAGTAAAACATGGAACTTACACACAATAGTGTCATGCAACCTAGGACATATGTCACCCCTGGCTTCTTCTTGCCCTCCAAAGCAACCCCAATGCCCCTGATAATTTTTGAATAAATTAATTGGGCCCATGCAACTCCATTGACCCTGAGCATCAGCTGTATGCTAAGTTCAGCAAGTGCGAGTTTTGGCTTTCAGAAGTCAGATTTCTTGGCCATATCATCAGTCGAGAGGGTATAGTAGTGGACCCGGCTAAGGTCACGACAGTCCTTGATTGGGAACCACCGAAGACGGTGACAGAGATTCACAGCTTTTTGGGCTTAGCTAGATATTATAGGAAGTTCATTCAGGACTTCTCGAAGATTTCGATGCCTATTACACACCTTACGAAGAAGGCTCTCAATGCTATCCAGGTACCTGAGTATAGGTCTAGGGATACCCTCCCCGCATCTGGGGTACCATATCATAGAGCATTGGTACAGAATTTGCAGCAGAACAAAGTCTTAGATATCCTGCTATTCTGTAGATTCCACAAGCCTCTCCAGTTGCCCTTCGAGGTATCTGCGATGGGTGATTGTTGCTTTTTTTAACTTCTTCCCCTCTTCAGTCTTGAAAAGAGGAGCGAAGTATTGCACCCAGATTCTGTTTTTTGAGTCCCGATTGATACTTGGGACTTCTCTATTAACTGGGAAATATGTATGGTTGTGGACCCATTGTATATCAAATTTAACTCTTTTCACCCCACTAGTCTTTGAATTAGGGATAAAAAATTTGCCATTGGCTTCATCATAATAGCTCAACAGCAGTTTCAGTAAGGGGCGATCAGGTGCAGGAGGCCCAAATAAAATATAGTGCTCAAATATAGAGCCACGGTATGCATTCCTGTGCCACTGGTGCATCTTCGGGGCAATCCGCTTCATGAATTCCCAATACACCCCGAAATTGGCATTTAGCCTTATTGATTCAACTGATTCAGTATAAGCAAGCTTTTTCCTGTAAAGAAGAGGGCGCATGAGCAGAACTATCCCACTCATGATTTGGAGTTGGCAGCAGTGGTGTTTGCACTGAAGTCACGGAGGCACTACTTATATGGAGTGCAGTTTGAGTTGTTTACAAACCATCAGAGTCTGAAGTACCTCTTTTCCCAGAAAGAACTCAACCAGAGACAGAGGAGGTGGATTGAGTTTATCAAGGACTACGAGTTCGCGATTCAGTATCATCCAGGGAAGGCGAATGTCGTAGCAGATGCTTTGAGTAGGAAGCGTCGGCATCGGGTTGCGGCTTTGAGGTGTTCTTTGTACAGAGACCTTATCACTCTTAGCCAGTTTGATATTAGACTCGAGATTGGAGGAACCAGTGCATTCTTGGGAGCTTTGTCAGTGCAGCCATCTTGGAGTGACAGGGTTGTCAGAGCTCAGATGGAGGACTCTTGGATTCAAACCCGTAAGGGGGAGATTTCCAAAGAGCCTAAGGCGGACTGGACCATTGTCCCGGTCTCGCGTTTCGACTGCCTGCCTTTGCATGACCAAGAGGGTTTGAGTGGCTTCCTCCGCGCTGCCAATCCCAGATGAACCATCTTTTCCCTTCGAATCGGCGCAATGAGCGACTTTGGAATCGTTAACGGATTCTACTTCCACATACGACATTTTTCCGGCGATATCCTTACCACTGTTGAAATCCGACGAGAAAATTGGAAGTTGGAGAGTTTAGGGACACTGCAGCCTTTACCCATTCCGGAGTGGAAGTGGGCAGATATTTCCATGGATTTTATTGTGGGGTTGTTGAAGTCGAAGAAGGGGAATGATTCAGTTTGGGTGATAGTGGACCGGTTGACGAAGTCAGCACGTTTTATTCCAGTGAGGACCACTTATACAGCCGAGACTTATGCGAGGATCTTCATTCGGGAGATAGTTCGACTTCACGGGGTCCCGGACACGATCGTGTCGGATCGAGGATCGGTTTTCACTTCACACTTTTAGTAACCCATGTTAGTCCTTTCAGATGGGCAAGTTCGTAACTTTCCGGGCACTTTTTATAAAATCCAATACGTTGGGGCCTCGTCACAAATACTGTGTGTATTTAGAGCTTATCCACGTGGGGGAGAATACAAGTGGCCTCGTTACACGATGTCTCCGCTGCACACTCCTCGACACTATTTTACGTTTGTTTTTAAAATCCGATACTTTGGAAAAACGAACTTCCTTTCCCCCCACTTGAAAGAAAATCAAATGTTATTAACCCCTTAGAACTAACGCCCATCTCGTAGTAGAACTAACACGAGATGGACTAGAACTAACAGGAAGTCTCGTAGTAGAACTAACACGAGATGGACTAGAACTAACAGGAAGAGCGCTAGAACTAACAAGAAATGAGCTAGGGATAACATGGACGAGATGGACTAGAACTAACAGGAAGAGCGCTAGAACTAACAAGAAATGAGCTAGGGATAACATGGCAGTCAGAACTGACACTTGTGACGGAACTAAAGCCAGCACGAAGTAGAACTAACTTTAGATGAACTAGAACTAATAGGATGACAGCTAGAACTATCAATAAGTGATATAGGGCTAACATGGCCACCACAACAAACACATGGGCTACGAAGATATTCCCGCTTAATATCTAATCTTCTGGAACACATGGTATATGTATGGGGTTCCTTGTTTGGATTTTTCACCCGATGTACTAGTTCCACTAGATTAGGATTTTAGCGAGAATGTTATCGTTTTAGATCGTTAAGTATAAATATCTCTATATATTACCTAGTAGTTCATATTTCGAGATTTGTATAATTTCTGAATTTCGAAGACGAAATTCATTTAAGGGGGGAAGAATGTAAAACCCCGAAATTTTATAGTGAAATGGTGTGATTAATAGTAATAAATCTTTCTTTGGTGATAAACAACCATATATATATATAAGATGTATATTTTTTTTTACCGGGGTTTAGGAACCCAGCATGTGTATACAAGTGAGAGAAATCGAGTGGTATATGGCCAGCAGGTGAAATGCCTACAGAAGGCATTTCTGTGCTGAGCGGTCGACCGACGCGGTCGACCGGTGCGGTCGACCGACCAGCGTACAGAGAGTTTCAGGCTTCATTTTCTTTTACGGTTTTGTTTTGCTCCTATTGGGTTTCGGGTCGGGTTAGGGTTTTAGTATATATTCTATTTCGACCCAGGAGAGCCCCCCCCTTCAGGCCAAACGTAAAATCCTAGCCCCATTCCTCTTTTCTCAAAACCCTAGCTGGACCTGGTGATTTGGGGAGTTTGGAGGAGTTCCAGGGGATTTTTCGCGGATTTGAGCAAAGGAGGATCATCTCCAGAGCAGTTGTCAGCATCTAAGGCGAGTATCATCTCCCCTAATCCCTCACCCCTGTTTTCTAGGATTTTCTGTTGGCTTTTTATGAGTTTTAACGAGCCAAAATGGTATTTTTTATAACAATGAACTCTCTATGATATGGTTAACAAGAATCAAGGGTTTCAGTATAAAAGTTTACAAATTTTTCTGTTTAGTAAAGATCTAGATCTGGGTTCTTTTTCTAAAAAGAGTTAAACCACGTTTTATTGTTAATAAAAGATTTTCAATTTGTTTCTCATGTATTTAGAACATTGAAAATGTAGATTTCAAGCTTGGGTTTAGTTGTTTATCTTCAGTATGATTTTTGAATCATTAAAACTCTTATTATCAAAGAATGTCAAAATTTTTGTTTCAGGTTTCGAGCTGACAGAAACCCAGATTTGGGTTTCTGTCCGCACGGCGGTCGACCAGTGCGGTCGACCGCTGGGCTCGTTTTGGAGCTGCGGTCGACCACAGTTTGAGAGTTTGAATGGACTATCTGGCATTTGTATTTAGTCTTTCTATGTACCCAGGCACGATAGATGACTTAAGGGTACCAATTATGGATATATTCACTGACTTGACAGTGAATTGATATAGGTAGATCTCACTATGTATCCCAGTGATATTGTCACCAGTTCACAGTCCTCGTGTTGGACTATAATCCATAGAAGTCCTCGTGTTGGACTATAATCCATAGAAGTCCTCGTGTTGGACTATAAATTCATTCCAGTCCTCGTGTTGGACATTTGCCACTTAATCTATGAGTGTGGAAAACTACGACATAAATAGTTCCTGATTTGGACATAGTTCTTAACCCTGCATATGACTTCTTCACAGAAGTTCACGACATGATGTTGACATGACACTTATGCAAGTAATAATATGACATTCATGTTAGCTATGGTATGGCACTGTAATTTTGTTCTGAGATTAGCTGTATTTCTTGATTTATTGTTTCTGTACTAGAACCTCGGGTTTGGTGTTTAGAGATTTACAATTTGAGATACAAGGTATATACATGAGGGTTTCCTTGTTTGGATTATTTCGTTCGACGTACCTATGCTCGTGTTGTAAATTTCTAAATACTAAAACCCTCTTTAGTAGGATCAATGATTTTAGATCTATTATATATTATCAGTATTTTCTTATACAACGAGCCCTGTTCCCTCGGGGTTGGTTGTGATGTTACTCGCTAGCGCTTTGACGCTCGTTGTCCCCCTCCCCTTTCAGGTCACGAGCCAGGAGTACGGAGAGTCGTAGGTTGATAGCGGACCACTTTAGTGTTCAGATTTACTTTCTAGCTATGTATTATTTTCTTTGAGCTCCACAGTAGTGTGGTTAAACATTTGAGGGCATTATTCTAGAAGTTGTAAAGGCTGTGTGCCTTATTTCCCTATTCATCAGATATTTGTATTTGAGACTTGTTGAGTATTTCAGACTCTTTTTACTCAGATCTTGACTATGTATTTCTGTATTGTTGGATGATGAGATATTTATGTGACTATTATCATTTCATCAGTATTCCTTGTATTAACTTTTACCTGTTTTGTACCTACACCAGTTATTAATTCTACTAGGTAGATGTTAATTGTGATGGTGAAACATGTTATTGCACGGTGTGGTGCATAACAGGTTTGACATTCTTGGTTTCACCTTGGACTGCAGCCTTGTGTGAACCCAGGGGCGTCACAGCATCGGTTGTAAGAATGGAGTCAATTAGAATGATTTTAACCTTTGCTAGTTTTAAAAATTTTAAATTATTTCAAATGGATGTGAAAAGTGCAATTTAAATGGTTTTATTGAAGAAGAAGGGTATGTTGAACAACCCCCCGGTTTTATTAATCTATTATTTTCTGATCATGTTTACCGGGTACAAAAAACATTGTATGGGTTGAAACAAGCTCCGAGAGATTGATATGCTCGCCTCTCTAGTTTTCTTATTGAGCATGGTTTTTCAAAAGGAAATATTAATAACACTTTATTTGTTAGAAAAAAGAACAAAGATTTTTTTTGGTTTAAATATATGTTGATGATATCATTTTTGGTGCTACTAATGAAACTCTTTGCAATGAATTTTCAAGAGTTATGCAAGAGCAATTTGAGATGAGTATGATAGGAGAGCTTACATTCTTTCTTGGTCTCTAAGTCAAACAAAGAGAGGATGGAATCTTCGTGTCTCAAAGCAAATATGCTAAAGAATTGGTGAAAAAAATTGGAATGTCAAACTCAAAGCATGCACCAACTCCAATGAGCACCTCCATCAAATTGGATAAGGATGAAAGTGGTGAGAAAGTAGATCAAAAGTTTTATCGATGTATGATTGGTAGTTTATTTTATCTCTGTCATGCCCCGCTTCCAAAAATACCCAAGAATCGGAACGTGAACAAGCCCGTGACATATCTGATTAAGGAGAATAAATAAAAATAAACATTTCTCCTCAATCTAATACACTAAGCGTCTGGAAATATTACAATGCAAAGGCACAGGTCTACGATCACAGATAGTGAGAATATAATAGACAAACTCAGAACAAAATATCCATATCACAAGTGAATATCATCCAAGATATAAAATTCGGGTCAAACATGCCCTTATACAAAATTGAACAAATGAATGCTGAAGAGATATAAAATACACTGATCAAAAGGAATGAAAGTGCTACAAAAAATAAACTGAAGGAATAACTAAGCTTCGGTTCATCTTCTGCTCCGTCTGCAAAGCACTCCTGCAGAGGATCCTTTGGTTCTGGCGCATCTCCAAGATGGACCTGTTCTTCTCCTAAGTCTGACGTATACCAAAGAAAACAGGTGTACGTCAGCGTGCATGGCACACGACAAGACCCCACAAAAGAAAGAACGAACAAAAAACCAAGTAGAAAACAATACGATAAGAGAAAAGACAAAAAAACATTTAACGAAAAATCCAACAAAATCAACCAAGTAACAAGACGATCATGCAGCAAGCGATCAGAATAATCATCCAAGTGATGAAATCATACTACTAGCCATCCTATAATAACTCACTGGTCCACATCTCAACAAAACTAACAAAGTCCACCATAATACACGTAAGCATAGTATTCTTGTTTTACATGTTATTTGAATTGGGAAAGAATATTTTCATGTGTATAATTTGGTCCCCGTAAACCTGTCCGGGGCCCGCCTTCAAGTCAAGTATTAGCCCTCTGGCCCATGTATATAACACTCACGATATCACGATAACAGGAAAGCGTTGTGCCCGTTTATATACATACTATATTCTCCGTCTAATTCCCCTTTATAACCCCATGTTGTCAAATTAATTAAGCAACTATATATGAAATATCGTGCACTAGCCACGGAGTTACCGTGGAACGACTTCTGTTAAACTATGAAAATAACCGTGACCCACAACACGTCCGATCAAGAGTGCATCGTCTAGTCAATGCGATAATAGTAATAGTCAAGGAAACCTCATACCAAGATATCGATATCAAGGGAATTCAGGACTCCTCACATCGGGATATCGATGTCGAGTGAGTATAGCCATGCTTTGAAGCACGCTTATAAATCATACTTTTAACAGAAGTCGTCTTCATGTACAGTCTCTCCTATTGGGTAACAACTAACTGATAAAACAACAAGCTTCCACACAGCCATTCATGTCAAACAATCCCACACAGATAATCACAATATACACTACAGCTAATCATATACAGTATCGAACAAATTAAATACTGTGTGTATAAATAAGAGTGTCAAAATGTCAGTATCATTGTAATATGTGGCAAACACAGGTAACATTCGCATATTATAATATAATGAAATAATATATATTATTATAATAAATAAATTAATCCTTTTAATTCTAAACTAATTTTTTCAAATCATTAATTTATTAATTCAAAATATTCCTTTACAAAATAAAATCCCTAAATTATTTCTCATAATAATTATTCAAAAATATTCTTTTACCAAATTAATTCTTTTAAAATTGTTTCTCATTATAATAATAACTAGTCTCAAAATCATAAACTTATTTATTTATAATAAATCTTTTTACAAACTAATTTCTTTTTAAAGTATAATACATCTAAAATAATTATTTTCTCAAAATAATTTCTTTTAAATTATTTATTATTTTAATAACTTAAAATAATTCCTTTTTAAGATAATTCCTTTTTTTCAAAATAATTTATTTATTCCTTGTTAATCATTCAAAAATAATTTCTATTTTAAATCAAATTCTTTAAAAAATATTTATTATTATTATTCTAAAAAGATTTTTTTCTCAAAATAAATTCTTTTAAAAATATTTATAAATTCTATAAAATGATTCCTTTGTCGTAAATTTATAATAATTATTCTGAAAATACTATTTATCAAATTATTATAATTTAATTATTATTATTTTACCAAACAACCCACGTAGATAATTATATCACAATTCAAAATATACAAATAATTCATAATAATCTAAAATGTAAAGAATGACAAACTGAGCAACGAGATCTTGCCTCGGGGTTTCGTCGAATGAATTAACGCTGACGGTGCGGCGCGTCGGCGAACTGAACGACAATAATGGCGACGAATCTGAATGGTAACGAGGACTGCAGGGGCTGACCGCGGGGAGTTCGACAGGGCTATAGGGCTACCGTCAGCGGGAGGGATCGCCGACGACGTCGACGGTTAGGCAACCGGGCGTCGGCAGCGGTGTCAGTGCGAGCTGGATCTTGTGAGGTTGACGGCATGCTGTTGAGCAAGAGCGGGTAGCGAGCTCAAGGGTTGGAGGTTGAGCTCGGGGAACGACGACTGCTTGGGGTTGCTCAGCGGCCGGGAAAACAACGGGGAGGGCTGACGGGCCGAGGTGAGACGACGAGGCGGAGCTTGTCGGAGAGGGGGTTGTAGGCGGCCGGCCTGGGGTTAGGCGGTGGCGCTGGCCCGTCAGACAAGTAGCGTGGGAGGGCTCGAGGGAAGAGGATGGAGGAGAAGGTGTTGGTGGCCGTAGTGGGGAGCGTGTGGTCGATGAGAGAGGGGGTCAGGCGGGCGGTGGAGAGGAGAAGGGCTCGGTGAGGTGGAGACTGGCGGTGAGCATGGGAAAGGAAGGTTCGTGGTGAAAGGGACGGCGATGATGATGAGTCGAGCTCGTCGAAGGAGTTGGTGCTGCGGAGGGAGCTCGACGCGGCGCGGGGTGATGGCTGCACGGTAACGGAGAGGGGCGGTCAAGCGCGGATCGAGGATTTGGAGGTGGGTTCGGTTGAAAGCACAGTGGTGGCGGTGTTTTTGGGGAAGAAGAAATAGGAGAGAGAGATAAACAAAATATAAATATAAAAACTTAGACTCTAAGTCATAGAAAATTGTAAAAATTCAAGAAAAATATAAATACTCTTTTAAAAATTATAATTAAATATTTTAAAATACTAGAAAATTATTTTAACTAATATCAAAATTATTGGTCCTTACAATCTCACTGCCAGTAGATCGGATATTATGTTTAGTGTTTGTGCATGTACACGTTTTCAAGATTCTCCTAGAAAATCTCACTTAATTATGGTCAAAATAATTATTAAGTATATAAATGGTACTATTGAGCTTGGTTTATTTTATCCAAAGAATACAAATTTTGATTTTTTTGGTTATTGGGATGCCGACTTTGCCGGATGCAAAGTAGACCGTAAGAGTACTAGTGGCACATGTCATTTCTTAGGCAATTCACTTGTTTCTTGGTCTTCTAAGAAACAAAATTGTGTTGCCTTATCCACTACGGAAGCAGAATACATTGTCGTCGGCTTATGTTGTCAACAATTGTTATGGATGAAACAAATTTTAGTTGACTTTTATTTATATTTTTATGAGACAAAGATTTTTTGTGATAATATTAGTGCCATAAATATTTCAAAAAATTTTATTTTACATTCTAGAACCAAGTACATGGATGTACACCACCATTTCTTATGTGATCATGTAGAGAGGAAAGATATATCCCTTATTTATATTCATACTAAATCATAATTAGTGGATATCTTTACCAAACCTCTTAGTGAAGAAGATTTTTGTCATATAAGAAATGAATTAGGCATGTGCATCCTTTGATTGTCTGTTTTGATGATTTTTGCTTGCTCTTGGTTTTTGGTTTAACATTTTCATATCTTAATATTTTATTATTCGCATTCATTATCATAACATGTTTGAACGCACATGGATACTTAGAGGAGTGGTTAGGAGAGACCGAGGTTAATTCCAAGAGGAGTGGCATCGGTTGTAAATCCTAGGGAGAGGTAGTAATTCCAAGAACTTGAGAAATATGACACGGGTAGGCGAACACTTAGAGAAGTATCTTGTAGGTTTTACAACATGTATATCATTTTTATTTCCCCATTTTGATGTTGACAAAGGGGGAGAAATATCTCCTATCCTTTGTGCACATAGATAGGGGGAGAGTCTTATAGATAGGGGAAGCAACTATCTATAAGTTGAAATTTTACTTTATTTATGCTTCTTTATAATGGTGGTTTGTCATCATAAAAAAGGGGAGATTGTTAGGTCTCTTGTTTTGATGATGATATCCATGGAGTTGGAGTCAAGTTGATGAAGAGAAGCTTTCAAAAGCAATATATATAGAGGAACTTCATCAACAATATTTGGCAAATATAGTCATTTAAGCTTTGTGCACTATCATAAGTGATATTTGTATTTTCACTTTCTCTCTAGATCATAATATAGGCAATAATTAACGTAGATAACTTTTGAAGCACTTGGGGATCATTCACACACACTTGTGTTTTTTAACCATTTTACAAAATAGTGAGTTTTTACAAATGGTAAATAAGATTTCAACAATTTCTTCTCAAACATGTTTGTTTTTATGTTTATAATCATTCCCTAAATATTTACTATTTTTAGAGTTTATTTGTTATTTTATTTTTAATTTAGAAAATTAGATTTTCAACTAAAAACTTATGTCTAGAAGCATCCGTTTTCGGTCGATCGGGCTTTACCCGTCGGTCGACCGGCTAGAGGGTCTGTTTACAGACCCTGTAGACAGTCGGTTATCAATCGACCAACACACAATGTTCGATCGACCGAAGGTGTAGGTTCAGTCGAGCGATACATTGTCAGTCGACCGAATAGTCTTGCAACGTTTAAGTCTGCCAACGATCATATTGTCAGTCGATCAACCATAATCTATTGGTCGACCGAAAGTACTATTACGGTCAAATTTCCAGACTCCGGGATTTTGGGGATTTTGGGGATTTTGATGATTTTCTTAGGATTTAGGCTATTGTTTTAAGTGCCTATATATATCTTCGAGCCCCCATTTGTTCAGCAACTAAGCAAGCAAGAAAAAAATCTTTGAGTTTGTGTTTTTTGTGTTTTGAACTTAATCTTTCATCTTACTCAATTTCGGTTTTACACTTTTAAATCCACAATCCCAAGCTTCATTTGTCATCTCTTAATCCTTACTATAGGATTGTTGTAAGAGAGATATTTTCATCTTATTGTATTATGAGGAGAGCTTGATCTCGAGGAGATCATTGTGTGGATTATGAGATCTCAAGGAGATCACTGTGAAGAAGTTTCGGCTTGCAAACCGGGTGTGATTCGTGGATTACCATCGGGAGAGGTGGTCGGGGACGTAGGTCGTGAGGACCGAACCTCGTGAACATATCGTGTGCTAATTTGGATAACTATTCTCTAACTCTCTCTCTTATTTATTGTGATAGTTTAAATTTGTGTCTTGTGTTGGATTGAATTTTATTAATTTCACATTTAGTGTTTGATTACCCTATTTACCCCCCCCCCCTCCCCCCCCCCTCCCTAGGCGTAATGTTTACAGTGACGCCCTTGCATGCACCGTCGTCTCCTTCTTAAACTCGACTAGCACTATAGCACAGTCCCTCTCTTGGAGTGCCTCATCTAGTCTCCTGGCCTTCCTCTTGCTCTCCTCAAGCTCATGCCTGAGCCCATCAACCTCGGAAGCACTTGGGGCTGGAATCTCCACGGCCCATTCTGAGTTGACCCTTCTGTCGGCCCTCAGGGAAGTAACCTCTCCTAGAAGCTTGAGATATGTGGTCCTGACCCGCTCCATTGGACCGTATAACTCCGTCGCCACCAAAGCACCTCAAACAAAGTAGCTGCGAAGGCTATGGTGGAGACCATCATCAGGAACCCCTTGCAAAAACTCCTCATCTTAAGGAAGCCATAACTATTCGATCGCCTTCGACTGAATTCGGTGAGAGCCCAAGATACTCCCCGAACTTCGAGATGGTGATCAGGTTCGAAGTAGTGCTCCGGGTTGGGCTCCTGTCCATATTGAGAGCCAACCCCTAAAGTCCTAATGAGGTACTTCCTCATCCTCTCCCATTCTTCTTTTTTGATGTCAGCGATGAGGTGAGGAATGAGATATTCTAGCCTTGGGGGACTCACCGTCTCCTCCTCGACTGGCTCCTTCCCCCAATGAGTCGACTCACTGTGGTGACCGGATGACTCTCTCTCTCTCTCCAGTAAAGGCTCTAGCCTTGGCTCCCTCTTCTTAAGGAGCCTCAACTTGTTCTCTCGAAGCCAACTCATCCAGATGAATGACATCAGTCTCGGCTATTTTGGCAGCCACCTGTGGCTCCTGTTCCTCATCTTCCCTATGGGGTCGCCTCCTCCATCTATGGACGAGGGTGGGAGCAGGCTCCTCATCGTCCGTCTCGACCTATATTGGAGGAATGTCCCGACGAAGACTCTTCATAGGCCTAGCAGATGACCCCTCCTAGGGATCAGCCAAAGGAGGAGTTGGTGCCATTGCTACTTCCATTGTCCCTAAGATAAGGACTGAAGTCTTCTCCTGGTCCTTAGCAGAAGGAGACACTATCGACACACTGACAACCCATAAGACTGAATTGTTAAGCAGATGGTCGACTCGACGAGAGCCAGCATACGCCTTGATCTGGTCGAGCGCATCCTTCTCGACGTCGAGCAACTCACCCTCCATGAATGCCTCCCTCCTTATTTCATGCTAGTTGGAGCAGCCTAACTCCAGGTCGTCCCCCACGACCCAAATAAACTGTTCCTTTTAGTCCTTGGAAGAGTAAGGAAGGTCGTTGACGAGTTTGAACTTCCCTACCATTTGAAAATGATAGTAGGGTCCAGTTTAGTTCACCTTTATAGCCACCAGCCGGCCCAAGACCCATAAGGATGGTGATGGCGTTCGGCTTCATCTATGCTAGTGATACCTCTAGTGCGGTGAACACTTGCTAGAGGAAGAGATGCAGGGATAGCCGTAGACCGCATTCCAAGTGCCTCAAGTATAGGGGATCTCAGCCTAGCCTATGATCGTAGATGGCCTCTAACCTCATCGGGGCCATCAGATCATACTCCTAAGGGATATCAAACTTCCTATGGAGAGCCTTCATTTGTGCCTAGGTCACTTTGGAGTGGAGCCCTGCCAGGCGAGCTCATCAGTCAACAGGATCGGATGCTATCGAAGATTGCAGAAATGATCGTTAGAGAAAGGTGAACGGGAAAGGTCTTGACTTCTCTAAAAGGAATTTTAAAAGGCAATAACCACCATCTCTCTGGATTTAGCTCTATATATAGGTAGCTAGACCCACAACTACCAGAATCTGGGCCATTTGATCAAATTCTGGCCAACGGCCGAGATTAATTATCAGAATTCGAAGCAGCGTCTCAGAGATAGAGTCACAGCCCACTCACCTCAAATAGCCCGTAATATGCTAAGAAAAGCAGAACTGTAGCAGTCAAAAGAATGTGTAATAACGTCAGCCATGCTAATGTAAAGATACTTTTTGGTTTCCTCAATTAATGCACACCCACGTCTGTCCAAAGCAACTCTTATTTAACTCGAACCCGGCTAAAGCCGACTCCAAGCTAAAAGGGCCAACTGTTATGGTGTTCTCAATCGCCAAAGTGTAACCTCTTTACCAGCAACAGACAGATATACTTCTACATGCAATGCCCTAATCAAATTGGTGACATAAGACCAACAAGGATTCCAACTTAGCTGACATTCTTTCATGTCGACTTGCAACGAGCGCACTCGATCTTCTATTCGATGCCTCACGATGACGACTCGAAAGGTGTTACTTCTCGGTAAAGCTAGAGGACGACTTTAGCTTCGAGGCCCTCCCTCTGACATAACTTCAGTAACGCATTTAATGCTTGGCAAACGCCATCATAGCCCCAATAGCCTTCACGACTCATCGGACCACGTCGCCAGCCAACACCTGTAAAGAAGGAGCTGACTCAGCCACCAGCCCATACTTCTTCACCACCATTCTGCGCACGACCACAATAATGGTTCTACCCCTTATACCACCAATATAAATAGAGACACTATTCTAGATACCAAAGTATGCCATTTTTAAGCTACATCTATAAAGGTTCCAAAATCCGATCTTCTAAGGAAAGATCTTCAAATTATACTGTAAACACAAGAACTCTCATAGTTCTTAACTTTCCTCACTCAAGTTCACCAGCTGACTTGACCATCGGAGGAACCACGAGGAAACCAGTCCCCATCCTCTCACAGATTTCTATATGTGCAAACTTCAGCCATTCAACTCAGAATCGGATATTTGGGGAAGGAAGCGGTCACTCATCAACTTCACCCCCATCCAACCACGGATATAATTGACTGAGTGATCACTTAATATCAACAGCATGATAAAACTTTTGATTGCCCCTTTTATCCCTCTCAAATTTGATAATTCTAACTTTGATTATTTATTTAATTTAATTTATCTCAAAGGCTCATTCAGGAGTATTAAAGTCCAATCTAAACTTTAAAACTGCAACAGTCACTTAATTCTCATCCATTAACTAATAACATTTTCATTTCAATTATATAGAGTTGGAGCAAGTGGGCCAAAATTAGTCATAGCTCATTTATATCATCAGTTTAAAGCCGAACTTTACAAATACAAAGCAATTAAAGAGAACGTGTTCTCTAGTCTCATTCGCAACTTATCCATATGTCAACCGAAAGCCCTCTCTTGAGACCGGTCAAATTCCTCTATATATATATATATATATATATATCTAATCTAATCTAATACTATTATAAAAGTGTGTTGGTTTGTTAAAACATTTCTTCCGAAAATACCCTTTAAAACACATACATGCATATATAAAACACATGCATCCATACATAAACCATACCTCATTTATTCATAACCCCTAAAATAATTTCACCATGACTAAGTTGTTTATATTTTTATAACCTCCCATTAACACATTAGTCTCTTATAATTCTCACTAATTATCACTATCATAATTAAAAAAACGTTACAACCATTCATGTTCTTACTAAACCACTATGAATTATAACAAATCTCTTACAAAAATGAATACATCATATGCAAACGTTATAACCATTCCTCTTCTTACTAAACCACTATAAATCATAACAAATCTCTTACAAAAATGAATACATCATATGCAACCCTCATCATTTCCATTGCACCTCCTCAAATCCTTGAACGTCTCTTTGTCCCGATTTTGCCTATTTGGATTTTATCCTCTGCACAACCAACCACTACTTACTATCTCTTATTATAACATGATGAGATTAGCATGATTTATAGTGAAAGATTCGTTCTCTATCTTTTATAGAGAATGTTTCAACTAATTTTTTACCATTAGAATTTCTCTTTGCTTCATTTGGGTTATTATAATTTATGTCTTCATTGGTCAATCAAGATTTTTGAAGTTTGTATTTAATTTTTGTTTTGAGAACCATAAAACCCAATCAAGTATGAAATTTATGATTTAACAAAATATGTTTTACTTAAAATATTTTATTTAAAGTAATAAATACATAATTTATTTTAAAGTTATAGTTGTAATGTGCTATCAAAACTTAAGATGATGCAAATGGGTAAAAAGAGTTGGACATAATAATTAATCTCCTACTCTCTCTTTCTTAATTCTCACTAATGATCACTACCATAATCATAGAGAATGTTTCAATTATTTATCTTTATACTAGCCACTATAAATCATAACTAATTTGTTTAAAATTTTCTATGAATTCTCTTTTAAGTATAATTTCCTACTTCATTATTAACACTAATAAAGTAAGATTTTGAAATAATCTAAATATAGAGTGAGTCTTTGTGACATGTGTGTATTATTTAGAACTCAAGGTCTTAAGACTAAATTCTGGAAATGACACATCAAGTTACTTCACTTATAACTGATCAAGTAAGATGAACAATTGAAGAAGAAACAAAGAATAGTTTCCCGTATTTATATAAATGAGTTTGAGATTTTTAGGTTCTGCTCTTACTATGTATATGCAAATATCTTTAGCACTAGCATAATATGCACATAACAGTCCATATTTTCCAGCTTAATGGATAAAAAAGATTAAAAATTTTAACGTCAAATAATATCCAGTCTGCTATTGTTGGAATTAACTTTGAACTGAGGATATACTCGGGTCATACCCATCATGATAGTTCCTTAAAAATTCATGTACTGAGTTGCAAAATTCATCCTTCACAAAAAGTTTTGTCTGATTGAAATTTGTAGGTTCAACTTAAAAATATTATTAGAGAAAAATAATGACACATAATACTGTAAGACCCCATAACTTTTTTTTATGATGTTTGTTCTTAATAATTGAAGAAGCTCTGATTATGTCTTTTCAGAGGACTATATAGATTTTGGTTAATTTTTTAGCTCTGATAGAGTATTTTCTTAGTTGTCATAGAACATAAATTTTTCATATTAATACGAAGTATTTAAATTATTATTTTATAGTCAGTATGTTATTTATCCTTCCTAATGGTATAACTATATTACAAAATTGTGAATAAAAAACTCTAGCATGTGCTAAATTATAAACGTCAGACATTATGTTAAATTATAAAACAAATAGAATTATGCTTTTTTAGGTCCACAAATTGAAATGTCTTTCAAGTATTCCATAAGTTTTATTGGAAAGCTATGATTTCATAAAACTAAAATTTTATAAAAATTATAGAGTAAACCTTTAAATTTGCAAAACAACCCTAAAGCTTCATAATTTTATAGATATGCTATAAAATTTGTAGAAAGAACCTTGAAATGTCACAAATAAACATCATAAAATATTATATTCACTCTAAGATTTTAATGATAAAAAAATAGCAAAAATCCTCAAATTACATCTAACACCAAACTTATTATAAAAAAATGATAAACATAAAATTAATCCAACAACGTACAACGCACGTGCACTATACTAGTATATATATATATATATATATATATATATAGGGTGGAAAAAAGCAAGGCGAAATTTGGATTAGATGGGTTATTAATGAGAAGAAAGAGAATGAAGGTGAAAAATGCTAGTGACGAAATTGAAGTATAGGATATTGATCAATTTAGCTTATGTACCCATTTAGATTAGTTACTTTTACTAAGTCCTCATGAATTGAAAGCATAAAATCATTATGCACCTTAATAAAGTTTTGAGAGGTTACGATAAATTACTATTTCAAAAATAAAGATAAAAGAAGATTGATCTTAAAAAAGTACTTATGATACCTCAACGTAACAAAAGAGGTGTATGTCACGAAATCAAGTATGTGGGTTTATTGATAATCTTTGAAATTGAGGAAGGCTATGTGAATCTAGTTAGAAGTAGAGGAGGTTACTGAGGATTTTTGAACCAGTGAAAACTTATTTGATTTAGTGAGAATTGTTAAGTTGGTTTAATGAAAATTTTTTATGTAGGTTTTCAATGATATGGAAAGTAATCATGGGGAAGAAATAGTTGAAGTACTATGGAAACATAATATTTTATATTTAACATAGTATGGCAAACACCATACTAAATGTTCAAGTAAGCAACATTGGTGAGAAACCTAAATTTTTTGTTATTTAGATATACGTAACTGCATTTTTGAGGTTTTATGGATGGGATTTTAGAAAGAAGACGGGTTATAAGGGCTTTGATGTGTTGGAGGGCTAAAGAATTAGCTAAGGGCTGATTTTATGAAAGAATCTGATCAAAAGCAGCCACAAAGTAAGGTAGTTGTAGAGATTTCTAAAGAAACAAAAAGGATAAACAAAAGTAGATAAAACCCACATAATAGTTGAGATTTCACACTTTTATCTATGGATCACATTCAAATCAATCAGTCGCATGTTTAAAAGACTAAGGAAGTATCCCACTTCATAGAAATGAACTCTCAATGGCAGAATTACCAACATTCAATTAAAAAAGGTTTAATTGCGAACAGGCCCTCTGTAGTATTAATTTCGAATAGACCCATTGTAGTTCTATTTTTGCTAATAGACCCCTTGTGTTCTATCTATTGAGACCCCTGACTGGATTTTTTTTACTCATATCCTTGTAGTTCTATTTATTGTAGATTCTATTAGTGAGGATAGACACCCAATTGCTATTTTTTTATTTTACTTTTAAAAGTGTCGAAAAAGTTCACTGAGGGGCGCATCCACAATTGGGCCAATATGGCAGGGGGTCTATTCGCAACAAATAGAATTTCAGGGGTTATATTTGCAATTGGATGATATTAAGGAGGTTTGTTTGCAATTAATTAACCCTTAAAATAAAGGATAACCATCTTTGTAAAAGGTTTGTCTAATAAATAAGAAGCTAAATTTATGATCAATTTTAACTATTTTCTCAAAAAAGAAATTCTAGCTAAATAAACATTTTATGTGAAAACTAAACAAAACTGGTTAAAATCCTAAAAGTAACCGAGAATTACAATTAATTCTGAAAATAAAAGAGGACAATGGAAACACTAGTAACTCTGAAAACATGGAATATTTGGGACCCATTAAGATAGGCGGCTACTCTATGAATATATCCTAGAGATTTGAGTTGTGTCAATGTGACGTGATGGGACATTCTTTTTTAAAAATATGATAATAGATTATTTTGTTCAGAAAGGTGTAGTTGTAACAGCATTATGAAGATGGTAATTACGGCTGAGAGTATTTTTCTAAAGCAAATTTCTATGTTCTCTTCTTTATAGAGCACAATTTTTTTGTGTGTGCTAATCCTTTGACTTTCTTGCATTTTCATTACTTTAGCAACCAACAAACTCTCTTGAAGTAGTTCAGTCCCCTATGTATGCATCCGCTGTCCCATAGCACTTTGTTAAAACTCTTAATTAATCACTTCCCTGCACATTTTCTGGGCAGGTGCAAAGGCATATTCAGGTTTGAATTGAAGCTCAAGATACACTAGTAGAATAATAAGTATCCTAGACGGATTATTACAGACGGAAAATTTTCCGTCTTGGATACTTTATTCTAGACGAAAAATTTATGTCGAGGAAATTCCATCTACAATATAATATTCTAGACGGAAATTTCCATCTGGAATAGTATTGTAGACAGAATGTTTTTGTTTAATTTTTTTTTGAAATTTACCGATTATCAAAAAACCTGCAGATCTGGCCCCTAAATCCCCAAATCGTCTGGCCCATCGCTCGCCTTTCTCTCTCTCATCCGCGATCGTCTGGCCCGTCGTCGCCTCCCTCCTCAAATCTCGTTCAACATCCTCACCATCCCAGCCTCGTCCTCCCTCTTCTTTGACCACGCCCGTTGTCGCCGTCCCGTCGTCGCCTTCTTCCTCGCCGCCCCGTCGTCCCCCTCTGTCGAAAAACTCCGGCACGGTTAGGTTAGCTTTCGATCTAGCTTGATTTTAGAAATTCAATTGAAGTATTGTGATCCCCGATTAGATATTGATAGCACTAGTTTACTCAAACCCTAGTTTTCTCAAACCCTAGTTTTGTGATCCCTGAGATCCAGCTACTTTTACTTTTGTAATCTATGTTTAATTTTGCCATATGGGTGCGTATAAAAAACAAGTTGTGGGAAGTTTCTGGACCTTAATGTGTAACTGACATGAGGTGCAAAAAAATTTGATGAAGTATCTTACAATGATCTCTAGTTTAGAGAAAAAGAAGAAAATAAGTAGAAAGGTCTATTTTCTTATCCTATTTGCTTGCTTTATATCTTTTTGACTATGAAAAGGAGAGAGAGATTTGGTCCCTATTCAGGATCAACAAATCTTAGTAGCAGGACTACATGAAAATGTGACTATTGTGATATCTTAAAAGTTAATTAAGACATGAGTTAATTACTTTTAGTATGAACTTGTATTATTAAGGATACTTTGCTATATGGGGACTAAGTGCCAATTTCAAAGATTTAAGAGACACAAACTCAAAATATTAAAAATTAAAGGAAGCCATATGGGGACTAAGTGCCAATCTGTAGTCTATTTCTGTTATCTTGTTTTGCTAGTTAAGCCGCACAAGGATCTCATGTTTATCAAACAGTTTGTGATTTGAATTGTACAAATGTGATTACATAGGTTTGTGGTTTGAAAATGTGTGAGTTATGGAAGAAAAAATTTTCAAAAAATAGAGTGATATATAACGTAATATTATATAATAATGTGTTATATATCCAATTTAGGTAAAAAATATAACGTTAACCCTAGACTCCCGTCCAATATTTACAACCAATTCTTTGAGGTTATAATATAAGATGAACGAGTCAAATTTGGGTAAGAGGTAAATTTTCCTACTCGAAATTTATCGTTCACTTAATATTATAATAGAAATGAATTGGTATAGAAATTTGTAATTATTGGATCTGTCCTTCTCGGACGGGCTAGGAATATAGTAGTGCATTCATCCAACTTTGTATACTTTGTATGATTTCATTTCTTAAAAATTTTGGCAGCCCGTACCTATTGTTCTCCGTGTACAATAAGTGTATGTTATTCTACGTTTTGATATGTTGTCAGTGCGCATAATAACATTCGCACAGTGTACAGGGAGAACAGCGGGTAGGTGCTGCCGAAATATTTTAAGAAATGAAAATATACAAAGTATATGAAGTTGGATGTAAGCACTATTATATTCTTAATGGGATAGAAGCCTTCCATGACAGCCGTTAGAGTATGCT
The DNA here is from genome assembly GCF_001876935.1 of Asparagus officinalis. Lineage (NCBI taxonomy): Eukaryota > Viridiplantae > Streptophyta > Magnoliopsida > Asparagales > Asparagaceae > Asparagus > Asparagus officinalis. The sequence goes on from NC_033802.1 coordinate 23,255,442, forward strand.
AATTAGTCTCCATATCTTAATAAGTTTCAAACATACCTTAATGCCGATACTTAAATGCAATAACGTATGTTTTGAATAGTTTAAAATTTTTGGGTATACAATCTATTCTCAAATAGAGTTTCTAAATATATATTACCTACAGATGAGGAAAATTCCTGACAGGTCATGGATAGATATCCCTAGGAGTGAACGGTTTCATGATCAACGTTATAGGTATGGATGTGAAGCCTTCATGAAGTATGCCGAAATGAACCCAAAAAATTTAAGTAGCGGTGCAATGTACTGCCCCTGTTATAGGTGTAAGAATATGAAGCTGAAAAATAAAGATGAAATACGAAGTCACTTAGCAAACCCTGGTTTTTACGAGGAATATAAATATTGGTCCTATCATGGGGAAGGCCGTACCGAAGATGAAGTCCCGGATGTGCATGTCGAGACCAGTCATGGTGTTAGGATAGATGATACAGAAGTAAATTTACGAACTGATATCGGACCTGACCATACCAAATATGATATTAATAATGACAATGAAGATGATATCATAGTTGATGTCCAAGACGCTCATGCTCCTGAGGACTTGGATCGTATAATGAAACTACTAGAGGATAGTGAAAAGGATCTGTATGAGGGTTGCACCGACTACTCTAGATTTTCATTTATGTTGGAGCTCTTACATATTAAGAGCCTCAGTGGAATGGCAAATACTTATTTCGAAATGCTTCTTGATTTGCTGCGGAAGGTAGTTCCAGGAGGAGAGCGTAGCATTCCTAAAACAACTTATGCGGCAAAGCAAATAGTTTCCGATTTAGGGCTTGATTACAATAAGATTGATGCGTGTCCCAATGATTGTATTCTCTACTACAAGGATAATAAAGACCTTCAGGCATGTCCTATATGTGGAGTTTCTCGATGGAAACAACAAACCCGCTCTTCAACAAGGCAGCCAACATAGTCAATGTACCAGCAGAGCATGATTCCAGCTAAGGTGCTTCGTCATTTCCCGTTAGTTTCCAGATTGTAATGTTTGTATATGAACAAAGACATCGCTAAGAATATGAGGTGGCACAAAGAAGACCGTATAGAAGATGGTAAGCTGAGACATCCAGCTGATGCAGAGGTTTGGAAGCATATTGATAAGACTTTTCCCAATTTCGCTCATGAATGCAGAAATGTCAGACTTGGGCTTTTTAGCGACGGATTCAATCCGTTCGGGGTTATGAGTTCAGGTTGGTCTACATAGCCAGTTGTCTTAATGCCATATAATTTACCCCCACTGCTTTGTATGAAACAACCGTATATGATACTCTCATTACTGATACCGGGTAAGCATGCACCGGGTAATGATATTGATGTCTACTTAGAGCCCTTAATTGATGAGCTAAAATAGTTATGGTCGGAGGGTATGTTGATATATGATGCCTATGCTAAAGAGTCATTTAGACTTTGTGCTATCCTAATGTGGACAATTAATGATCTTCCAGCTTATGCTAATCTTTCTGGTTGGTCTACAAAAGGAAAGTTTTCTTGTCCAGTATGTGGCCCAGAATTTGAAGGCCTTCACTTACCATATAGTCGAAAGTGTTGTTATTGGTTCAACAGGAGATGGTTGCCCTCTTTGACGGCACTGTTGAGACTAGGAATAAACCACGTCAAATGACCGGTGCTGATATTGTAAAGTTGCTTGAGCATCTTCCTAAAATTAGATTTGGTAAGAACCGATATTCTAAGTACGACTCACTCAAAGTTAGAGGCTCCGGCAAAAAGAAAAAGTCACTCAAGAGGAAGAGAGCATTCCAACGGGTACATGTTGATAATGGAGTCGATAAATTACCAAAGGGATGGAGTAAATTCAGTATCTTCTTCCGGCTGCCATACTGGCAAAAGCTTAAAATCAGGCATAACTTGGATGTCATGCATATTGAGAAAAATGTTTGTGACAACATAGTTTCAACCCTCCTTCAAGATCCTAATAAATCAAAGGATGACCTAAGGGCTCGTCAAGACTTAGCTGCAATAAACATCCGGGAAGATTTGCAAGCACAAGATGTTAGATTTAAGAAAAAACATAAGCCTTCCTCTCGTGTTACGATGTCGACAGAGCAGATGTAGAGATTTTGTGAGGTCCTCAAATCAGTAAAATCACCAGATGGGTATTCAGCTAATATATCAAATAATGTCCAGGTGCAGGAGAGGAAGCTCTTAGGCCTAAAGACCCATGATTATCACGTTCTTCTACATCAATTGCTCCCGGTTGTATTGCGTAATAATATGGAGAAAGAAGCATCGAAAATTATTATGGAGTATTGTGGGTTCTTCAGAAAATTGTGCTAAAAAGTTATAGATGTGAAGGAATTTAAAAAGCTTGAAACAGAAATATCATTAATTTTATGCAACCTGGAGTTAATATTTCCTCCTTCCTTTTTCACGGTCATGGTCCATGTTACTCAACATCTAGCTAGCGAGGCAATCATTGCGGGTCCTGTATCTTACCGTTGGATGTACCCAATTGAGAGGTAAGAGACTTTACCTAATATTAATCCTTTCCGTGGTTTTCCTTAGATTAGATATTTGTAGTTCATAAAATTTTAATTATTGTAGATATTTGGGGTTTATGAAGCACCTAGTTCGCAATCGAGCTCATCTAGAGGGTTCTATGGCTGAAGGTTACGTGACCAACGAATGTCATACGTTTGCATCATGTTACATGCGCAATCGCGTAAAAGCTGATCAGCCCCCAACTAAGGAGAAAAAACTCGTAAAATATCCAAGATCTTACTTGGAGCAGGTTCATGCATATGTATTGAATAATCTTGACATTTTCAGCGATTATCGAAGGTAATGTACATTAATTTAGGAATAGGATGACACGTGAATCATTTACTTTCATTGTACCAATACAATCTCATTGTTGTATAAATAGGCAACATTTGGAGAAGCTTAACAATGAAATATCAGGCAGGAATACAGCACATGATATCCAAAAAAACACATCAAAGATTTTCCCGATTGGTTCAGAACCGATGTAAGTAGCGTAGAAGTAGTACTGTATTTTTTTATTTTTAAATTTTTAAGCAAACTCGGAGATCATTTTATTCAATTGATGCTTGAATTAGGTTGATAAAGACGTTCTTGCTGGTGTCGTAATCTCTGAAGATATTTTAGTTCACACATGATGTCCTTACTATGAAGTGAGACGATATAGTGAACACATCATTAATGGGTATAAGTTTAAATCAGTGGCGAACAATGATAAGAGGGTAACACAAAATAGTGGGGTCATGGGCTGTTTTGCTCAGGAATGTTTTTCTAGCGTAAGAGATCAAAACCCAGTTGAAGCTGACATCTTATATTATGACCAATTGGAAGATATTATAGAGATAATTTACGGCTATGGTACAAAAAGTCAGCGTAATTATTGCATGTTTAAGGTTCGATGGAGTCCTGCCAAACCGGGCAAGGATCATTATGGGTTTACACTTGTAAACCTCAACAAAGAGATATATCTAGATGAGAAGTTCATATTCGCAGAATAGGTGGACCAGTGCTTCTATGTGAAAGACCCAAAGGTTGCCACCGATTGGGTCGTGCTATAAAAGGAGCCAAGATCTATTGTCCTCCCTAATAATAACGTCGATAGTGATGAGGACAATATACCAATTGGTTCTTTTGATGAAATTTGGCAGAATTTCTCTTACCCTCAGAATGTCATGCTTGATATGACAGATGCGAAGATTCAGGCTGACAACCCAATTTTAGTCAGGGACAGAGAACCAGAGGCAGATGTGCAACTAGAATCAGCTACTAGTAGACGAAAGCAGACAACGTTAAATATAGCCCGAACAATACAAGCAATACCTCGTTCAATACAAAAATAGCAAGTTGTAGAAGGTATATTCTGTATGTCATTTTAGGTTAATATGTTATTTAAATGTTTAATTACAATAGATGTTAATCTTGTGAATTAGTAGGCAGATATTTCTTCTTTAATTCTCCTAATCCAATTTTACAGATGAAGAACTCAAGGTTATTCGACCGATCACGTGATTGGTCACGATCTACGAGCCTAGGCTCAGAATAGCTTCAGGAGGCACACATTTCATCACATACGGATATAGGTATGAATTTGAATTATCTTTGTACAACTCAAAGTAGACATAAAACATCATTTAGGCTAAGTTCTTTTTATATGGGTAGATGATGCGGAATTATCGGGTCGTCTTTAGGACACAACTCTAGCATTCTCGCCTGATATAGGTATTAATCATATATGTGTTTGTAATATTTATCCAATCATATTTAAAGTCTAGCTTTTGTATTTAAAATCTACTGTATGTTAGCAATATTAATTTTTATTTGCATAGATAATTTGGCAGGCATCGATTATTCTTCACCCGGAGCTACTGATTCACATGCAGAGCCCTCCCACAATGCAGGGTAATGGTGTCGCAATATATTCATTTTTACTTTGCATCTCAATATAATGATCCTTTAATTTTCTCGTATTGATTATCTTCTTTAATCATTGTAAAGGGTTCTTGGACACCATCGTCTTCGCATCATACGCAAGGGGCTGAGTTGCGTTCGTGGACCCCTGACATCCCCGATCTACCATTGCCTCCAGACTTGATCATATCAAAGACTAATGCCTTGAAGTATCATCCACATGTACTCAAAAGGCTAGATGAACTAAAGCCTATGATGCAAGTTAGAAAGCAAGTTGCAATCGCTGCGAGGGATAGAGAAGTGGAGAGAGGTAAATATAATAATTTTGTCTCTTTGTTTTTGGCTTTTTACACTTAACTTCTATTGTCAATGTAGGGGCAAAGCGAGATGCAACTGGACCGAGAGGACGTGGTGGAAGCAAGCCTGATTCCAAACAGGCACCGAGAGGCTTTCGGGGAATTCTTCAGTGGGTTAATAACTTGCTGATCGGCCCGTGGTCCAAAAAATTTAATAACTACATCGGTGTTTTAGTACGGCGGGCCCAAATCATAAACCCGTACTTCAAATTCAAGGAGCTTCCATAGTCCGCATACGAGGAAATATGGACAGAGTTGATGGTATATGATCATTACTTCGGCATTTTTTGATATAGAATACGTTTACAAAACTTTTGTAATGACATATACAATCAATTTGTCCTATTATTTGTAATGACATACATGCACCGTGAACATGAACATAGGCAGATATTAACACTCACAAATATCTTGGACATACCCGTGTACACACACTCATACAAAGTGGAGGAGCACAGAACTCACACCACAAACAGAAAATTCAAACACAAAATGGCTAGTAAATCTCATGTTCTACTGCGCAACATCTAGGTATCCCTTGTGAAAGCACTTGTTTGTGACGATTCCAATTCCTCGATCATTGCTTCTTGTTAACACTTAGTCTATTTAGGAAGTTAGTTTATGTAGAAAGTTAGCTACTTCCATGTTGCATCTTTTACCGGTGTTAATGTTCTAGATATTGAATTTTTTCTGTGTGTTGTTTTTGTTAAAAGTTTTGTAGAAATGATTTTGCCTTACTTCGCTGCTTAGATATCTTATATATCTAGATACAAAATTGTAGGAATACTATTGTCTTGAGGACTACCCTGGAGTGTGGTACTATGTTTTCAATATCAAAGTTGAGGCCGTGCTCAAACAGTGGCGACATGAGCTGAAGATATCAACATATGATAAATATACCCAAGATTGGCAGAGATTTTTAAATCTCGATGAGAGGGTGGATCTCAATCATTTCACGGCTCTTCTTTTTTATTAGGATACCGAGTCTGCATAGGTATGAGTACATTATCATGTTGCGTACAAAAGCATATTGTAAATGCAATTCATTTTTAACACCTTTTTTTTGTAGAATAAATCTAAGAAGGGCTCGACGAACCGACATAGCAAGCGCAAGCTTGACCACAACTTGGGATTGACGTCGTTTGCCAATCTTGAGTATAGTTATTGTCGAGACACGGTATAATATTTAAAGTTGATGTATTCACATGCTCGAGACACGGTATAATATTTAAAGTTGATGTATTCACATGCTACAACCTTCAATATGACCAAACTTTTTGACATTTACTATTATATTTTGTAGGGGAATGACCAAACTTTTTGACATTTACTATTATATTTTGTAGGGGAAGCCCATAATGTCGATCAATTTGAAGGCAAAGTTAGCTTACGGCACCTTTCACTCAACATATAAAAATGAAGACAAGATTAAAGAAAACATGGTATTAGTGGTAATTATTTTTCAATAAATCATTAAATAATAACTATTGCGTTGTTGTACATTTCATTAATTAAGAGTTTAAACTGTTGTACTTTGAAATCAGGTTTCTTAAAAAAAAATTTCGCATTTCCACCCACGGCTTTTTATAGGGCCACATTCATTATTTGCTAATTCAATATATATCTATTTTTCTTATGTGATTTAGGATAATATTGCTGCTACGTCGAAGGATGCAGCACTACGTGCTACCCAAGAAGCTACTGATGACCCTCATGTCTTGTCTAGAGAGGAAAATAATGCCATTGCAATGAATGTGATGGGGTATATTAACCGGGGCAGATTTCCATTGATGGGGGTTGGAGCTTAGCGGGGTACCCCCAGAAAATCCTCCACGACGTCCTCGACAACCTCGACTGCGACAACATCAACAAACAGAACTCACACCACTTCTACAATTATGTGCGTCAACTGTTATCTGCGCGGTAAGATCGACCGTACATTACTCATGCAGCTGACGACGGCTATGTGTTCAGATTTGCCTCCATCCCCTACTCGCGACGATGTTTTTACACACATCGTTTTATGCTTGTCCGGGAAGATTTTAGCTGAATTATTTGAAGAAGTTTTGGACCAATTAGATTTAGACGCTGGCGCACAGGTAAATTAATATATATGTCTTATATTGTTAAATTTCATTCTCTAAATGTAAATCTATTTATTTTCAGGCTGGACTTGCTGGAGGAAGCAGTAGTGGCGTGTAGAGGAGGGAACTTGACGATGCTGAGGACTCTTGATTTTATGAGGTAAGTTAGTTAATTGTATGTGTGTATGTGTGTATGTGTGTATGTGTTTTGTGCGCTTAAATATTTTATGCGCTTAACACACAAAAGTTTCTTCATAATAACTCTATATATACTTAACTGTATGTGTGTATGTGTCTTGTGCATGATTGAAAATGACAAGGAAATTATTGCTATAAGTCTTCTCATGTGTGTATGTCTCTTGTGCATGTGTATGTGTCTTGTGTATGTTGATACTTGACTATATGCATATACTTTCTATGTTCCCATTGCACCAAGTAGTGCACAAAAGAGCTTGCTTAGATGATTATGAAGTCGGAGAACTGTAAGTCTATTTGATGACCTACTTTTCTTGTGTACATATATCTGTGCACGAATGTGTGTGCTTACATTCACATTACAATCACACAAACAAACCTGTAAATCCACTCAAATTTCCTATATTGTGCAGCCCCCAATTTGCAGTGATTCATACATTACAATGTAAAGGTGATCCTAAAATTTGAAATCTTTTGAAACAAATTAGTGAATTAAGTGTTAATAATGTTAGTTATGATTGGTTTTGGTTGCAATTTACAAGAGCAAGGATGACAAGTGAAGAATATAAGTTTTCTTTTGATTGGCAAGTGGAAATAGATGAAACTGAGCATGTTAATTTTTCTCTCATATTAGGATAGGATATAACAATGGATAAAAAGAACGAATAATTGCATTTTTTTGGCTTTATTGTTTTCTTTTCTCTCTCAGCTTTGTACATGCAGTAGGAGTTTTACTATGAACTGATGTATGAATGTATACAAATTTTATACAGACAGTTGTGAATATTATGGTCAAAATCAGACATGGAGGGCATTTTCCAATTGGGTATGTGGAAGATTATATTGGTGATAGATTCGATATTGTATTCATAGAGAAAGAAGCTATGAATTTGACAATGCTGAGAGAGATTATATTAGCCTATGGATATAACAATGTGGAGGTTTGGCACTATGGCATCCTGCTTTAGGCATGGACATATGCGTGGCTTGAAGTGTTTAAAATTAGAAATTTCCAAAAAGATATGGTAGAACATGCAGAAAAGGATAAATCAATAGAGATTTTTGTTGATCAAGGCATAGATGGAGGCATCGAACTAGATGCACATGAAGTCTTGTTACTGGAGGGTGTTAGTCAACCAATAACTCAAGCAAGTCAAGTAGGAAAATTTATTTGAGTAAAAAACATGATATGCGTACGCGCGCCAGCTGAATGAGGATGTTTGGAACTCTGGATATTACATTGTTAGAGCATTTGATTTTTTTTTTCTTTTTTTTCCTGTATGAAAGCAGCATCTTATATCGAAAATATTTAAAAACTAAAATTTCACGAACAACAACTCATAGGCAGTTTAGTAACAGTTATTGTAATTGGCTAATAGTACAGAAGTGTTTTAAAGTCTGACAGAAGTGAGACTAATATCTCAAATCAAATTGGGGATACAATGCATGCAAGAATCATGATGGCTTGAAATACAATGGGTGTGTATGGTTCACAAGAAGGCTACTTGGACTGAAAATTTGGCTAATAGACTTGCACACACATTCGTGATTTTCTGGTCCGATGATAGGAAATAATGAAGACATTTGTGATTTTCTGGTCCGATGATCATCTGTTATCATAAATTGATACTTTCCAGCACTTCAATATTTTGTAAACCAAACGAGCATAGAGAGAAATTATCTTTGTGGGGCTGTCCAAAAGAAATTAGTTTCAATTGGAGAGGACATGCATAAATTGTCTACATGTCTCTGAATCTGTAAAGATTAAAGGCAATAACTTAAACAAAGAGAGGGGATTGGTGGTATTTGTGAACATATATCGGTTGAGGTTAGTTGAATCCTGCTTATATTCTGCAAATTTGGCCTCATGTTTAGTTATTACTCATGTTTAGTTATTACTAAGCATACTTCTAAATTTAGGAATATATCATATTCTTAAAAATAATGCCACCTTCTTTTATCTTGCAGGTGCATGTGTTTCTTTGAACATCTCTAGAGAAAATAATGCTCATGGACCTGGATATTGGTTTGTAAATCGTCATTGTATTTTTAAATCACAATTTTCTTTGTGTTGAGCCCAAAACAAACAGTGAGTTGATTGAGTTGTGCGGCAAATTTATATGTATATGTGTGGCAAATTTATAAGTTGGCAGAGATACTTTAAGAGAGAGATCATATGTATGAAAAAACATGTGTGACTTTGTTGTGTAGTCGTTTAGAATTGTTTGTGTGATTTATTTAAGTTGTTTTGTGGATAGTTTAATTGTTTGTGTGGTTGGTATATATGTGATTTTTATTGTTGATTTGTAAGCTGGATTTACAGGTTTATTCAATAGGAAATTTGAGTGGATTTACAGCTATACAATAGCCAATTTGGAAACTACATATTAGTGGGAAAAAAAGTATCCCAGACGGATTTTTTACATCCCAGACGGAAATATCTGCCTGGGATGTAAAATCGTCTGGGTTACTGCCATACATCCCAGACGGAAAATTCCATCTGGGATAATTATCCCAGACGGAATGGAATTCCGTCTGGATAATTAACCCAGACGAAATTTTTCGTCTGGGATGTATCCGTCTGTGATACATCTCAGAAAGAATTTTTCGTTTGGGATAAAAAATATCTCAGACGGAAAAATTCCGTCTGGGATAGTTATCCTAGACGGAAAACATCCGTCTGGAATGTATTACAGACGGTTTTTTTTTTCGTCTATTAAAATCCGTCTAGAATACATTCCAGACGGAATTTCCGTCTAGAATAACATATTCTAGACGGGAACTAATTAGACCCATATTCCAGATGGAATTCCATCTGGAATAATTTTTCTAGACGGAATTTTAGTTATTTCAGACGGAATTTTCCGTCTGGAATGCGTCGTTTTGACACAGTATATAAGTACCTGCAATCCATACTAGAGAGAGCATGTAACATTCTCATTGATCCTGGTCTTGTGGCGACTGAACATGAATCTATCGCTCATGATATCTTTGAACTGTCAACCGGAGAAATTTATGGCTGCGCAAATTTCCAGTGTGAATCTCTCAAAATGCCATCTTTAGCAGAAATGTCAGTTGCTTGCCTGCCACAGATTACTGAATGTTCGGTTGATAGTTCTTACTTCAACGGAGAGCCCTGCAAAGGTCTCTGCGTTGAAGAAAAGACCACACCCTTTGCTTGGTACAAATTGATTGCTTTTTTCTATGGAAATCTTCAATATATATATATATCCCTTTTAACAACTACAGCCCAATCAATGCCTTCTCCACTCTCTCACAATCCAATCTCCCTAATTTCTCTTAACCCACTTATCATTAACCATAATTGGCACTAATTAATGGCAACGTTCATACATCTTCTCACTTCTCTCAACGCCAAATTAATTGAAAACATTAAACTTACAACGTCCTTATTCTTATATAAAGGCTTTTGGCTGGAATTTATCTAGACAAGAGAGTTTTCTTGAGTGTAAGTATTGACACCCCCAAAAGAACAAGACAAATGTTCAGTTCTTGCCTATTGTAGTTAGTTTTGATTTAAAGTAATAAATTTTTACTTTTACTTCAATGTTTTATGCAGTTCTTGGTGGAGAATCCATCTTGCAAGGTTAATTACTTACGTTCCTTCTCCCTTTTGTTATTTTTAGAATTTAGAATTTATAATGAAGAGTGATCTCTTTCTTTAGGTTTTATTTTGCTGTTGTCCTATGTAAGGCTTAAATAATTAGTCTATAATATGTATTAGGTATTTTAGACAATTTATATTGGAATAAAAATTCGGTATAAACTAACTAACTTAAAAATTTATGGTATACAAATGAATACTTCTCATAAATGAAGTTAGTGGGAGAATAGCTACAATAGTAGAAATCCATCTGCCACACCTTGACTGGAATGTTGGGAGGAATACATGCAATTGAAGGCTTATAAACTTATGGGTGGAAAGTTAAATAAAAGACCTCTCCACTAGGATAAAGAAAATGAAGTCAGGATTGCTAATGCAGTTTACTATCTGATGAGCAATATTAATTGATACTATTGCTTCATCTGTAATACAATTTACTATTCATAAGCCTTTGACTGTTTATATAAAATGAATTTCGGTCTTTTGAGTCACATTGACATATTCTTGGTAGGGAACATTAGTTGTGGGGGATTCAGCTGATCATAGACAATGCAGAGGAGAGTGAGACTTTGTATACCCTATTTAATTTTGGTCATTCAGTTTTCACCCTAATATGAAATTATGTTTGCATCTCTTCAGTTACTCTGTTGTTGTTACTAATTGTATCATTATTTTTCTAGTTTCTATGTTCTTATCAGTTTCAGTTTGATATTTGTTTAATGTCTTCTGTAGCTATGCAGTCTGTTAATCTGATATGATCCTGAGTTTGATTTAAGGAATGCTGAAGTGGAAACATTCATAAGAGTACAGGTATCACCACTAGGAAATGATGGCTTATATCTAAGTAGATACTTTTAATGACAAATCTTATTATATTTTCTATTCTTTTAGAATCTTTTCAAGACTGTAATCTTTTTTTATGCTTGCTCACTAGGGGTGCAAAGTGGTCCGGATTTATCCGGACCGACCGCAACCGTATCCGTTTAGAAAACGGATATGGTAGGGAAAAATTGAAACCGGCCGGATACGGTTTCGGATACGGTTACGGTTTTGATTTTTTATCCGGATACGGTTTCGGATACGGTTATCGGGTCGAAATTGCGGATACGGTCCGGATATCCGGATATTTGAAATGGCTATATATAACACGGGTCTATAACATATATTGGGCTTGAAATCCACAACCCGACCCGTTCTTAACTCAAAAAACATCCACAATTCACAAACCCTAAGCCTAAACCCTCTGCTCCAAAATTCACCGCCTCCAAAGAAAATCCCATTTCAGCTCCGCCTCCAAGCCGTCGCTCCTCCTCCGCGTCGAGCTCCGCCTCCACCTCCCGCTCCGACTCCGCTCCGACTCCGCCTCCGCCTCCAACTCCGCTTCCCGCTCCTCCTCCGCGTCGATCTCTGCCTCCAAGCCGTCGCTCCTCCTCCGCGTCGAGCTCCGCCTCCACCTCCCGCTCCTCCTCCACTCCGACTCCGCATCCCGATCCTCCTCCTCGTAGAGCTCCGCCTCCTGCTACTCCTCCGCGTCGAGCTCTGCCTCCGACTCCGCCTCCGCCTCCCGCTCCTCCTCCAGTGAGGCCTTTGAACCCACAGTGAGTCCTCTGCGGCAAAAGTAGCTAAGTGAGGGACTTATTGGGTTAATGATTCATGTTTCCTGAATCCTGATGCTTGTTTTGCTCTTGTATTTCTACAGGCTATGACTGGGGCTTCTGATGAAGGTATTATTTTCATTGATGGATCTGGTCCAACTTATGCTACTGAAACTGTATTCACCACTCTTAAGCTTCTCCCTCATTTTTATATTTATAAGTTTTTGGTAGTAATAAACTTAAATGATCAGAGATATTGTGTTGATGTACCTTATGATTAATTTTGGAAACATAGCTATTGTAGCTCGACATGCTCAATGTTTACATGGATTGAAGCGGGTTCTTATAATTGATTTTGATGTTCATCATGGCAGCTCGACATGCTCAATGTTTACATGGATTGAAGCGGGTTCTTATAATTGATTTTGATGTTCATCATGGGAATGGTACATGTGATGCGGGTTCTTATAATTGATTTTGATGTTCATCATGGGAATGGTACATGTGATGCGTTTTATGATGATCCGGATATTTTCTTCATTTCAACGCATTTAGTAAAAGCTCTTCTAGTTAAATATGTATTTATTAAACAGTTAGAAACATATATATTGTGATGAGAAAATATCTTCCTTTTGAGCTTGGTATTTGTAGGCTGGAAGCTATCCTGGTACAGGTAAGGTTGAACAAATTGGTGTGGGAAGTTATCCTTTTGAGGTAACTTGTCTTACTTTGCGAGTTATTAAAATCATATTTATTTTTTGTCATATCCTATTCATATCTATTCCCCAAATATCCGATTAGTATCCGTATCCGAACCGTATCCGAACCTCTAATATCCGAACCGTAACCGTTTCCGTTTAATGCGGATATGGTAATGTTTTTTTCTTACCGATTAATAACCGAACCGTATCCGTATCCGTTTTCAGAAAGTGGTTATGGTTATGGTAAGGATCATATCCGAACCGTATCCGAACCGAATACACCCCTATTGCTCACCCATGAAGTATCGTACTTGGTGTATGAATTAATGTCTGACACCAGGTCAGATGATTGAGTTCAAACTTTTTGAATAGTCAGAAGCTTAATCCAAGTGTCTATGGAGACTTCTTAAAGCTGTATTTTAGAGCAAGTGTAGCAATCTCCTAGTAGGGAGCTCTTGTTGGAGTGCTCTCAAGCATGAGGCCCACTTAGGAGCTTCCTACTAGGAGAAATATTCCAACAAACTCCCAATTAGAAGCTTAAATATTATTTAAAAAATACATTCTTCTACCTCTAACATTTTATAAATATATATTTTAAAACAATAAATCTAATAAAAAATATTTTTTAGTGGCCCCCCACCCCTTAGGAGCTCCCAAGTGCTCCTCAAATTTGTGAAGCTCTTAGGAGCTCTATGGTGGACCCCACCGCCAACTAGGACTTAGGAGCCTCCTTGGGAGCTTGTTAGAGCATGTTGGGAGCTTTTTCTTGCCACATCACCTTTAGTAGCCTCCTTGGGAGGCTTCTGCACTTGCTTATAGGTGAACAACCTTAAGCCACATCAAACATCTGCCTCCTTTTAGGAAGGCATAGAGATGATATTTAATATTATCTTTCAATATCTTGAGGATTCTGAACCATCTATCAAGTGGTACACACAGAAAACAAAGGTACAGATTAGGTTGGGTTGGGCATAGATTGAGAGGTTCAGTTGATCTTTTTTGGTCCGGCTATGGGTGACCTTTCGAGCAACCTGAACCAACCATAACCCAAAAGCTTATTAAAGACCAGTTGATCATATATAGCACCAAAATTTTAGATTTGTTTTCACCAAAATTTTAGATTTGTTCTTTCAATATCCATCTTTGCGGCATGGTGTTATACGATGGTGATTGTTTTTAATTTCTTACTATGCAACCTTGGGTTTAACTATAATATAATCCAATGGGTAGTGAATTTTCTTATAAATACTAATAGAAGATGATGACATAGAGAGATTACAATATCTACTTTATGATGAACCCATAAGGTTTTTTTTTCATATGTTTGCTTACAAGAAGTTCTGCCATTTGAATTTTAAGTGGATGTTTGGCAGTTTTCTTTTGGCGCATGTTAGCAGGCGATTTTGTTCTTGCTAACGTGCGCCCCCGCCTTGTTTGATATGGCAAAAAAAAGAGGAATAATTGCAAAAAGATACTTGAGATTGGAATTAGATCATCAAATGTGATCTTAAAATCTCCTGTTGATCAATCTGATTCCAGTTTCTTGGAAAACGATGATGTTTTCAACTCAGAGGAGGAGATCATGGGGTCAGCTGGACCAAAAGGAGAGAAGAAGAAGAAGTTGATGGTGGATATTTTGAGCTGTCACGCCCCGCTTCCCAAAATACCGGGGAATCGGAACGTGAACAAGCCCGCTACGTATTAGATTAAGGAGAAATATACACTACTATTTTTTTGTCTTCTTTTCTTTTCTTCTCAATCCAATACGCTAAGCGTCTAGAAATAAATACAATGTGAAGTCACAGGTCCCCGATCACAATCAACAAGAATATAATAGACAACCTCAGAATAAAATTATACATATCACAATGAATATCTTCCGAGACTTAATATTCGGGTCAAACATGCCCTTATACAAATTGAACAAATGAATACTGAAGAAAATGTAAACTACATCGTTCAACGGTAATAGAAAGGAAAATACTACAAGAACAACTAAGATCATCAACTAAGAAGAGATAACTGCTTCGGCCTATTCTTCAACTCTATCTGCAAGACACTTCTGTTGAGAATCCTCTGCTCCTGATGATCTCCCAGCTGAACCTGTTCTTCCTCTAAGTCTGATGTATACTAAAGAAAACAGGTGTACGTCAGCGTGTATGGCACACGGCAAGACCCCACAAAAGAAAAGAAAGCGAACGAAAACCCAATGCGGAAAGCGATACGATAACAGAAACAACAAAAGAACGTACAACTAAAATCCACAAATCAACATGAAAACACTACTAAATCATGATAACATAGGAATCCAAAATCAATCGGGAGACAGAGTCATGCAGCTAGAATCAACTAATCATCCAAGTAACAGGGTCATACACTAGATGGAATTAATACTTAATAATCTAAAACAAGAGACGTAGTACGTCGAGCGAAATAATCCAAACAAGGAAACCCTCATGTATATACCATATGTCTCAAATTGTAGATAATTAAATAATAACCCCGACCTATGTATGAAAGAATTACGACTGACCTACATCTCACAAGCATCTGTAATCACCTTAAATAACAAGATCAGGTAACTAGCCACTCTATAACGGGTCACTGGTCCACATCTCACACAGAGTCAGTGCTCCTATCATCAGATAACTGGTAGTTCACAAATCCCCTAGTGCACCCAATACGCCGCTACACTGGATCGGTCAGAGGGCTACACGTAATCCGATTCCGGCCTGGTTCGAACTCGAGCAAGAATCAGGTGAATAACAAGCTCACGGACCAAAGTGGCTACACCAGCTCCACTTTGACCCAACAAACCAACCCCAAGCTACACTGGATCATGGGGAGGCCTGGAAGATACATCATGAACATGGACTTTCCCATCCCAACTCTCTTGTCGTTTTTCTAAGTCAACGACACACAAGCCTCTAGGTCCTACTCATGTCACACAGGTCACTCTAGTCATAAACTCCTAACGATTCTCCATCGCAACAAGACATAATAATGTAATAAATCATACGAAATAATCTCATGACATATCCGGTAATTTAATCTGAGAATCAGGAAACATAAAATTGTTCTAAAAAGATCTTCTAAAATAATAAATTTATTTACTTCAAAATAATTTCATTTTCCCAAAACAAATCCTTTATTTCTTGTTATAATTACCCAAAATAATTCTATTTTCCAAAATAACTCCTTTTAAATAACTCTAAAAACATTCTTTAAATATTCTTATTATTAATATTCTCTTTTCTGAAATAATTTCTTTTCTAATTATAATTAATTTAAAATAATTCCTTTTTCAAAATAAACTCCTTTAAAATTATTATTCATAATCATTCTAAAAATGCTATTTATCATATTATCGTGATTTATCTCATATTATTCATCAAACAATCCCACGCAGATAAATATATCACAACTAATCTATGCAATTCAGAAATAACAGATATGAATATCGAAATAACAAGTCAAGGAGCGTGAGATCTTACAAGCAACTAATTAATTCACGACGGATCTAAGAATTGAATGACAAGTCAAGAGAGTATCGGGATCTTGCCTCGGGGTTTTGTAGAACAAATCAACGCTAACGGCGCGGGTCGGATCTGACGTGGTGGTGCGCGACGTCGGGGAACTTCGACGAGGGGCTGCGGGATCTCGACAACGCTCGTCGACGACGAGGGTGCGGACTGGGACTGAG
>NC_033802.1:23272669-23299132 GCF_001876935.1 Asparagus officinalis
TATATATATATATATATATGGGAAATTAGGGTTTAGGGTTAGGGAAAATTAATTAAAATAAATAATTACGGGTACTAAAAGATTAAACCAATTACAGAATAATTATCTACAAATAAAAACGTACATGATGTGCTAATACAACAGTTGATACGAAATAGTCGAAATATACACATATTGTATAATTAAACGAGAATAAATAATAATAATAATATATTTACTTATATTTAAAATCAAATACTTATAGAATAATTATATACATAGTAAAACGTACCAGTTATACTAATACGACAGATAATATGTAATAGTAGAAATAATACAACAAATTATACAAGTAATATGTAATTAATAATACATCGTATTATACGTAATTAATATGTAATAGTAACAATAATACAACGTATTATTTAAAATAATACGTAATAATATCGATGATACAACATATTAATTCCAAAAAATTTCACCGCACGAAATTAATTTATAAATATTAAAATCATTTAAATAAATATAAAATTTGGATTTTAAATCATAGAAAATTGTAGAAAATCAAGAAAATACAAATACTCTTTTAAAAATAATAATTGAATATTTTGAAATACCGAAAAAATTTATTTTAACTAGTATTAAAATTCATGGTCATTACATCCTACCCCCCTTAAAACAAATTCCGTCATCGGAATTAAAATAAAAGTAATGTACAAAAACCCAAGGACGGATATATGGAACTATATCCATGTGCAGAGGAGAATGTAAAACAATAACAACGTAAGATAAGATATGAGAGCAATAGCTGAGATTCAACATTCATATGGATGAAAAATAAATAAATAAATATTCATATGCTACTATAAGGTGATATCAAGCAATTCAAAATTAATACATAAAAGAACACTTAGTAGTGTATAAAAATTCATGTCATAATATATGCAGTTGTATCACAATCATAAAATATGCTAGTATTCAGTACACACGAGATACAAAAGGTGACAATTATCTTAAAAGAAATACATAGAAAATATAATATATGTATCATAATAACATGAATACATATGCGTAATACACGAATCATTCAAAAAGTACGGAACATATATTAACATGATATTATTGATATACTATTATAAGACAACACATCAAGGTGTTAAAATATAATCAATAACACATAATTGGTAAAGTATAACGAATATATAGCATACAAAAATATGATATGAAATATAATTACATAATTCAAACAATTGTCAATCACTAGAATGTATGATAAAGTATATCAACTCAACAATATAATTAATTAAAAGAAGAGCATGGAGAAGATAAAAGACAAAATGATCTCAACAAAATATAAATCAATCATACGTAAGGAGATGATAAACATGATAAACACAAACATAAAAACATAATACAAATAACAGATGAATCATATAAAAGAAAAAGTAAAAGAAATATTTGAAGAATATGTTAAGCAAAACAAAATAACGAAGAATTAAACATACATATAGTTTAGACAACATAATAGACAACATATAGAGATATGAAAATAAAAAATATATATGCGATAATTATGTAGCTACATATTCATAACATTGAACAGAAGGACAAAAAAGAAAAATATCAATATATAAATATAAAACATGATAATAGTCAATTTATATAAAGGTAAGAAGTACACAGTACACATCATCATGGAACAGAAGATATTTATCATAAAATCAACATAATCACACCACAAAATAGATAATTCATAGAATATAATAATAACACAGTTACAAACAACATACAAAATCACTAAGTCAACATGTGACAAGTACCAATAATGAAGAGAAATATGTAAAAATGTGTATAGTACTTATAAATGTATCAAATAAAATAGTATCAATATTCTAAAAAACAAAAAGTTTTGTAGCCAAAGCAAAATCAATAAAAATATACATATGCTCGAAATCAAAACAAACAAATTAAATAAATCAATACAACATATCGTTAGGCATATAAAAATTCATACTGTGTTACAAAACACAATCATCATCACACAAACATAAACAGATAAATATTTATAAAATCGATAATCATGTCAGTTAAAATTATGAACATTATTTGTCAAATTAACAAGGAAGCACATATAATCAAACAAATTAAGATTTACACAATCAATAATAACAAGTATTTACGTAAATCCTATATATGCATAAAATAAATCAAGTATATAAATTCAAAATAATAACATAAAGAACAGAGTCACATAAGTCAGTTAGAATGCAAGAAATGAATAAATCAAAATCAATTTACTAACAGTTAATAATATTTGTAAAATCAAGCAATCATTTTTAAAATGATCAAATAAGTATAGTAATACACACAAAACACACAATCAATAAAATTATATTAAAAATACAATCACAAAAGAATCCACACACAACAGATATACACCCCAAGGGTAAGAGTAAGAGAAAAATAAATAAAATGCAAATAATAGTAAAATCAATAGAAAAATAGTAATACAAAGAACGCATTACAGCAACAAGAAGTATATGCTTGAATATCAAAATAAAAATACATTGCTCTTAGAAATAACGAAAACAATATGAACATACTAAAATAACCTAACGAGATAAAACTTACTGACAAAAACTATATACTGAAAATGTAAAGGATAAGAATATAGTGCATATGTAGAATATTAAAATCATAAACACAAAAACTATATACTGAAAATGTAAAGGATAAGAATATAGTGCATATGTAGAATATTAAAATCATAAACATATTAATGTATATCAAAAGGATAAGAATATAGTGCATATGTAGAATATTAAAATCATAAACATATTAATGTATATCACTAAAAATTTGAACAATATACAACAATCTAAAACATAAGTGAATAATAGGTGGTATGACAGATAATCGCACACATACACAATATAGATATGCAAAGTATATTTTAAACACCAGAAAATAATCTGAATATCAGATATGCTATGCAATGTATATGTGGAGTCTAGAGCAATGCAAAACACTTAATAACATGGTTTGAACAATTGAAATATATAAGTAATGGTATATATTTTTAATGAAAGACAAACAATATAACACTAAGTATGATACATAAAATAATATAATAAATAATGCAAAAATCAATACAATTAAACGATATATATAGTCTAATCAAAGAAAACATAAAATAATGACCGGAACGAGGATAGATGAGAGATACAAAGAGAGGGTAATCGAGAAGCGATGGGACAAGAACCGTGAAAAATTCCAGAGTCAAAGAGTGATAAGATAGGGACGAAACGAAATCTATCAAGAAAATAGGATAAGGGCTAAAGAATAGTCTCACGGATGAAATATGATATGCATCTAAATCGTCTACTATATTCTTACTAGTGAGAACTTGGGACCGTGACCTGCATGGGCCACCAAAAAAACCTGTCACGCCACGTTTCCCAAAATAACGGGGAATCGGAACGTAAACAAGCCCGAGACGTATTAGATTAAGGAGAAATATACACTACTATTTTTTTGTCTTCTTTTCTTTTCTTCTCAATCCAATACGCTAAGCGTCTAGAATTAAATACAATGTGAAGTCACAGGTCCCCAATCACAATCAGCAAGAATATAATAGACAACCTCAGAATAAAATTATACATATCACAATGAATATCTTCCGAGACTTAATATTCGGGTCAAACATGCCCTTATACAAATTGAACAAATGTAAACTGAAGAAAATGTAAACTACATCGTTCAACGGTAATAGAAAGGAAAATACTACAAGAACAACTGAGATCATCAACTAAGAAGAGATAACTGCTTCGGCCTATTCTTCAACTCTATCTGCAAGACACTTCTGTTAGATCATCAACTAAGAAGAGATAACTGCTTCGGCCTATTCTTCAACTCTATCTGCAAGACACTTCTGTTAAGAATCCTCTGGCTCCTGATGATCTCCCAGCTGAACCTGTTCTTCCTCTAAGTCTGACATACACCAGAGAAAATAGGTGTACGTCAGCGTGTATGGCACACGACAAGACCCCACAAAAGAAAAGAAAGCGAATGAAAACCCAATGCGGAAAGCGATACGATAACAGAAACAACAAAAGAACGTACAACTAAAATCCACAAATCAACATGAAAACACTACTAAATCATGATAACATAGGAATCCAAAATCAATCGGGCGACAGAGTCATGCAGCTAGAATCAACTAATCATCCAAGTAACAGGGTCATACACTAGATGGAATTAATACGTAGTACGTCGAACGAAATAATCCAAACAAGGAAACCCTCATGTATATACCATATGTCTCAAATTGTAGATAATTAAATAATAACCACGACCTATGTACGAAAGAATTACGACTGGCCTACATCTCACAAGCATCCGTAATCACCTTAAATAACAAGATCAGGTAACTAGCCACTCTATAACGGGTCACTGGTCCACATCTCACACAGAGTCAGTGCTCCTATCATTAGATAACTGGTAGTTCACAAATCCCCTACGTGCACCCAATACGCCGCTACACTGGATCGGTCAGAGGGCTACACGTAATCCGATTCCGGCCTGGTTCGAACTCAATCAATAATCAGGTGAATAAGAAGATCACGGACCAAAGTGGCTACACCGGCTCCACTTTGACCTAACAAACCAACCCCAAGCTACACTGGATCATGGGGAGGCCTGGAAGATACATCAACAGCCTTATCCGATCACATGAACATGAACTTTCCCATCCCAACTCTCTTCTCATTTTTCTAAGTCAATGACACACAAGCCTCTAGGTCCTACTCATGTCACACATGTCACTCTAGTCATAAACTCCTAACGATTCTCAATCGCAACAAGACATAATAATGTAATAAATCATGCGCAATAATCTCATGACATATCCGGTAATTTAATCTGAGAATCAGGAAACATAAAATTGTTCTAAAAAGATCTTCTAAAATAATAAATTTATTTACTTCAAAATAATTTCATTTTCCCAAAACAAATTCTTTATTTCTTGTTATAATTACCCAAAATAATTCCATTTTCCAAAATAACTCCTTTTAAATAACTCTAAAAACATTCTTTAAATATTCTTATTATTAATATTCTCTTTTTCAAAATAATTTCTTTTCTAATTAAAATTAATCTAAAATAATTCCTTTTTCAAAATAAATTCCTTTAAAATTATTATTCATAATCATTCTAAAAATGCTATTTATCATATTATCGTGATTTATCTAATATTATTCATCAAACAATCCCACGTAGATAAATATATCATAACTAATCTATGCAATTCAGAAATAACATATATGAATATCGAAATAACAAGTCAAGGAGCGTGAGATCTTGCAAGCAACTAATTAATTCACGTAGATCTAAGAATTGAATGACATGTCAAGAGAGTATCGGGATCTTGCCTCGGGGTTTTGTAGAACAAATCAACGCTAACGGTGCGGGTCGGATCTGACGTGGTGGTGCGCGACGTTGGGGAACTTCGACGAGGGGCTGCGGAATCTCGGCGACGCTCGTCGACGACGAGGGGGCGGACTAGGACTGAGCACGGCACGGCGGCGACGGGTCCGACGAGGGACGGGGCCTAAACAGCGGCGGTCAGGTAGCGATCGGTGGTATTGCAGGCTGATGGGAACTGCTCTGGTGCCCGCTGTTATGGAGGCGATGAGGAAGGGTTGCAGCGGATCTCCAGGGGCTATGGTGGCGGGACGAACGCGAGTGGAGGGGGCTCGCGCTGCCGGAGGAGGAGCAGGCGGTGCCTTGGCTGAGGTGAAGAGGAGAAGTTCGACGGCGGCAGCACGAGTTCGGCGTGAGGTGAGGCTGTCGGGGGCGGATCTCAAGGTAGGAGGAGGCCAGTGGAGGGCTGAAGGGCGGTGATGCGTCGGTGGGAGTGGCGGTCGAGGTGGATCTGCAGCAAGATCGGGTGGCCAGCGACGAAAGGAGGAGGAGTGTGGTCGGTAGTTGGTTGGGTAGGCAGAGGAGATGCAGGCGGTGGCCAGCGTGGGTCTCAGGCGACGGTGGGTGTCGGGGGGTTGCGACGTGGGGTGGGGAGATGGCGGTGTGCAGGCGGTTGGTTCGGTGCTCGCGGTTGAGCCAGGGAGCAGAGAGATAGTAGAGATGTTGATGGTATTGATGGCGGCGGTGTGGAAAACGCACGAGAAGAACGAGGATAGAGAGTTATGCTAATTAATTATATATATATATATATATATATATATTATATATTATATATATTATATATATTATAATATATATTATATATAATATATAATATATATATATATATATATATATATATATATATATATATATATATAATATATATATATATATATATATATATATATATATTATATATATACATAGCATATAGAGGAAATTAAGGTTTAGGGTTAGGGAAAATTAATTAAAATAAATAATTACGGGTACTAAAAAATTAAACCAATTACAGAATAATTATCTATAAATAAAAATGTACATGTTGTGCTAATACAACAGTTGATACTAAATAGTTAAAATATACACATATTGTATAATTAAACAAGAATAAATAATAATAATAATATATTTACTTATATTTAAAATCAAATACTTATAGAATATTTATATACACAGTAAAACGTACCAGTTATACTAATACGACAGATAATATGTAATAGTAGAAATAATACAACAAATTATACAAGTAATACGTAATTAATAATACATCGTATTATATGTAATTAATATGTAATAGTAACAATAATACAACGTATTATTTAAAATAATACGTAATAGTATCGATGATACAACAGATTAATTCCAAAAATTTTCACCGCACGAAATTAATTTATAAATATTAAAATCATTTAAATAAATATAAAACTTGGATTTAAAATCATAGAAAATTGTAGAAAATTAAGAAAAATACAAATACTTTTTTAAAAATAATAATTGAATATTTTAAAATACCAAAAAAAAATTATTTTAACTAGTATTAAAATTCATGGTCATTACATGAGCTCTGCTGCTCCTCAAGTTGAGATCTACCATCAATGGAATGGAGTTCAAAATAGAAATCTAAGTAAAGTTCAAAGTTCGCAGGCTGGAGCTGTTTGCTCTCCTAGGACTTCTTAGGCGGATGAGGTTGAATCGGTTGAAGAATCATCTCCTCAGCTTTGATCTTTAAATTCGCCAAGGAATCTTGGATCTAAAGGATATTTTTTAATTCTTGATGTTGTTTCTGTCTTTACTTCTTTGATTCCTATTGAAAAGAATGTTGAGGGATGTAGACCTCGTTCTCTAAGATCTGATCCTATTCTTGAGCCAATCTTGAATGTTGATGGTTCTTATCCTGGAAAATCTGATCCTGCTAGATCTCATTGATCAATTCCTGAGATTGTTGTGTCTAATTTGGACTCTGCTACTATTTCATTAGAGGAAAATGAACCTGTAGTGATTTTTCAGAAGACGGGTTCATCTAAAAACTTTTTTTCCAGGGTTTGTAAATTCAGAATTCCCTCCATTAGAATCTAATAAGAATCCAGATGTTTATGTTCCTGTTAATAATGGTAGAAAGAATTGGATTAATCTTTTTGCTGATAATAGAAAACCAGGGAGTGGTATGGATCTGAATTATGTTTCATTGGCTGATAAAGATGTAGTGACCTTTGAAAATGATGAATGGAATGAAGGAGCTTCCTATTGGCAATCATCCCTTGTTGGTCAAGTTGTAGGGCTTAATGTTAAATTCAAAGCCATGGAAACTTTTGCTCGAAAAGTATGGGCTCAACTGGCAATTCTAGAAGTCAGTCTTCTTAGAGCTGGAATTTACCTTTTCAAGTTTAAAAACAAGGAAGATATGAGTGCTATCCTTGAGAATGGACCTTGGTTTTTGGGTCTAGACCTTTTTATCTTAAATCCCTGGAAAATTGATGAAGATATTGATAGAAATAAGGATAACATCTATCCTATGTGGATACAGTTACCTGGACTAAAACTGAATCTATAGAATGCTAAGTGCATTAGCAAAATTGTGAGTGTCATTAGAAGGCCTATTACCACTGGTAAGCTTACAGCTAATAAACAGAGATTAGCATATGCAAAGGTCCTTGTAGAAGTGCAATTGCCCTAACCTTTGCCTGATAAAATTTCTATCCAAGGGCTAAATGGAAAAAAATTTCTCAGAATGTTAACTATGAATTTAAGCCAAGATGGTGTGATTTTTGCAAAGTGATGGGTCATGATTCAGTATATTGCAAGAGACAACCTAGAATCCAAAGATGGATACCAAAAAAAATTTAATTGCTCTTTTTAAGCCTGACAAAGATTCAGGGAATGTTGTAAGACTCTCAGGAAAAGGGGGTATTACTCTAGCTTCTATGGCTCAACTTGAGCTAAACAATGTTGTGCACAATGAGGAAAATGCCCAGGTAGTGCTTGGAGCATCAGAGGTTAATAATGTGTACAATCAAGGGTGCTCAGAGGTTCACCATAGAAATCTTGATCAAGCAGGGTGTGATACACACAGTCCAAGAGTGGAGTATGTTGAGAATAATATTTCTGTTGATAATGGGGCTAATCAGTTTAAAAGGTTTAGTGCTGGGGATAAGTTTCTAGGTTCTGAACTAGTGCATATAGGGCATGTTCTAAATTCTGGAAACAAAAGTGGGGATGTGAATATTAGAAATCTTAGTGCTAGAGAATTTTGCAAATTTCATTGGCCTCCTGTGCATGTTGTGCATGCTAAAAATCCAAAAGCTGAATCTAGGGTTGTTACTTCAGCGGCAAAGTCAGATTTCTATGTTGGTGGCAAAAATCCTAGTCCTAAACATGTGCATGTAGTGCATGTTCAGGTTCCAGGAGCTGATAATGGTCAATCCCTCAGCTCCCCCCATATGAACAAATCCTGGTCACTTGTTCAAAACAAAAAAGTGGTGAACCATCTGAAATCAAAAAATTCTTTCACATCTTTGAATTCTTGGACATTGACCCTCTACTTTGGATAGAGGATTTGTCAATAAATGAATTTTTCTTTTTGGAATATTAGAGGATTGAGCAAGTCCTCTAAGCAACAATTGGTTAGACACTATCTGTTTCAATATCATATATCATTTATTGCTCTTATTGAAACAAAAATTAAGGAAGCATTGCTACCTATTGCTGCAAAGAAAATAGAGAAAAACTAGAAATGGATGTCTAATGTTAGGGCTCATGAAAAGACCAGAATTCTTATCATGTAGGATCCTAATATTTTGGATGTTCAAATCATTAATTCCTCTGATCAACAGATTACATGCAAAGCTAAATCCTTGAATGGGAGGCTGGAATGTATTATATTCTTAGTTTATGGCTTCAATACTATAGATGAAAGGAAATATTTATAGGTTGAGCTCATGCAGATTAAACAGAATATTGGAAATGAACCTTGTATTCTATGTGGAGACTTAAATGCTATGATCAATAATGATGAGAAGCTTGAAGGGACTAGGCTATCTGAAGCTGATATTTCTTACTTCAACAATTTCATTTTTGATTGTCAGCTCTCCCATCTGAAGACTTTAGGCTATTTTTACACATGGAACAACAAGCAAGGCTCTGATACTAGGGTCTAGAGCAGATTAGATAGAACATTGATAAATGATGCT
The DNA here is from genome assembly GCF_001876935.1 of Asparagus officinalis. Taxonomy (NCBI): domain Eukaryota; kingdom Viridiplantae; phylum Streptophyta; class Magnoliopsida; order Asparagales; family Asparagaceae; genus Asparagus; species Asparagus officinalis. The sequence goes on from NC_033802.1 coordinate 23,282,299, forward strand.
TGGATTCATTTGCTTGACACTAGCCATGTAGAATTTATTGTCCCTAATTTCTCAGACCATTCCCCAGCTTTGGTCATAATATATGAAGATTTGTCCTAAGGGAAAAAGCCTTTCAAGTTCTTTAAAATGTTGATTAATCATCCTAGCTTCTCCCCTACAGTCTCTAATGTTTGGCAAACTTCAGTTGAAGATTTCACCATGTACTCAATTTAGGCTAAACTAAAACTGCTGAGAGGTGCTCTCAAGGATTTGAACAAAAAGCATTTTCATAACATAAGTGAACAAGTCCAAAGGGCAAAAAATGCCTTGGAGAATGTTCAGGGAAGTCTTCAAGCCTGTCCTCTTGATCCTATTCTTATTAATCAGTAGAAAAAATGTCTTTCAGTTTACAACAAGCTGTTGGAATGTGAGTTATCTTTTTTTAGAAAAAAGCCTAAATTGCTTGGAGTTTACAGAGTGATAGATGCACTAGTTTGTTTCATGCTATTGCAAAAGCAAACAGACACAATAACAAGATTGCAGTTCTGTATAATGACAGAGGTGACAGGATAACTAATGGGGATGGAATTATTAATGAATTGGTTTCTTTTTATAGGAATCTTATGGGAACTGTTGTTGATTCTTCACCTCTGGATATTAATGTTATAATGTCTGGGCCATGTCTCTCTGATGCTCAAGCCAATGAGTTATCTAATCCAGTCACTAATGAAGAAATTAAAACTACTATTTTCTCCATGCCAGATAACAAATCACCAGGTCCTGATGGATTTAATGTAACATTTTTCAAATCTGCTTAGGAAATTATTGGAGATGAACTTTGGCAATAAAAGACTTCTTTAGGACAAGTAAACTCTTGGGGGTGGTAAACTCTACTTCAATTACTCTAATCCCCAAAGTGAAATGTCCAAGGACCTCCTCAGATTTAAGGCCTATTTCCTATTGCAACTGTATATATAAATTTATCAAAAAAATTCTAGCAAACAGGATTAAAAATGTACTTGGACACTTGGTGAATGAATCTCAATGTGCTTTTGTTAATGGGAGATTGATCTCAAGTAACATTCATGCTTGCTCATGAATTGGTCAAGAATTATAACAGGAAGAATATTTCCCCAAGGATCATGCTGAAAGTGGATATTAGGAAGGCTTTTGATACAATTAGTTGGAAATTTCTATCAAACATGCTTAAAGGGCTGGGGTTTCCAATTGAAATGATAAGTTGGATAATGGATTGTATCACTTCTCCTAAGGCAAAATAGCCAGATTGGTATATTTTTTAGAGGCTTGGTGACATGTTGGTATATTTTCTTTTAGTTTTGTCAGATTGGTATAAATTTTCGATTCCGACACCATATAGGCTTTAAATTTGGCCGGAGTTACTATTCCGACCAGGGCAGATGGGATTTTTTGCAAAAAAACCCTCATTAAATACAATTTCCTTCTACTAACCCCCCTCTCCCTCCTCCTCCCCATCCTCTTCAACCTCCCCCTATCCCTCCTCCTCCTCATCCTCTTCCTCCTCCTCCTCATCCTCTTTAACCCCTCTCTCTCTCTCTCTCTCTCTCGCCTCTCATGGTCTCCATTCTCTGCAACTACACTTCATTGGCCTCTCGCCTCCCCAAACTCCCTCTCCTCCCCAATCCTGATTTTTTATCAAATTGGCACGCTGCCCAATGACAGCATTATTGGTGCTTGGATTGTAGGAAGGTCTATCTAGGGCTTGTTTAATTCTCTACAATTGTATTTTAAGCACAAAAATCAATTATAATTGTTTGATTAAGTTCTAAAATTTTTTTCTGTAGGCATCTGTCATCTTTGAGTATTAGGTTTTTTGAACTTCCATTGGAATGATGGGAGATATGTTGTAGACTGAATCCTAAATTAAATAACACTTGAAAAAAAATACCAACTGTAGCTTACATATAAATATACATGAGCTATCAAGTGTATTTGAAGTTGTGTTTGCGACTACAATGGCAACTGTATTTATTGTTGCAATTAATAGATATTGAAAATCCTCAAATTGCATGCAATTGCAATTAACCAGTCATCCCCCCAACGTATGAGTGCAAGTAAGGAGGAGGAGGAAGAGGATGATGAGGAGGAGGGAGAGGGGGAGGTTGAAGAGGATGAGGATGAGGAGGAGGAGGGAGAGGGGGTTAGGAGCAGGAAATTGTATTTGATGAGGGGGTTTTTTGCAAAAAATCCTATCAGCCCTGGCCGGAACAGTAACTCCGGCCAAATTTAAGGCCTATATGGCGCCGGAGTCAAAAATTTATACCAATCTGACAAAACTAAAAGAAAATATACCAACATGTCACCAAGCCTCTAAAAAATATACCAATCTGGTTATTTTGCCCTTCTCCTAAATATTCTATCTCTCTTAATGGTTCCCTTTATGGATACTTTAAAGGTGAACGTGGACTTAGACAAGGAGATCCTCTTTCCCCCTACATGTTCATCCTGGGCATGGAGTACCTATCTAGGAGCTTGGATCTTTTGAAGAATGATAAATCTTTCAAATATCATCCTAAATATGCCAAGTTGAGGGTCTCGCACCTTATTTTTGTTGATGACCTGCTACTATTCTCCAAGGGAGATCTAAATTCAGTGTCTAAGTTGCACAAGTGCCTCAGGGAATTCAACAATATTTCAGGCTTAGATGCTAATGCTGATAAGAGCTCTATTTTTTATGGAGGGGTGGATGATAATATCAAGTCCTCCATTCACAATCTGTTAGGATTCCCTGAATGTAATTTGCCTGTTAACTACTTGGGGGTTCCTCTCATTTCAAAATGATTATATTACATGGATTGTAATCCTCTCTTCACAAGGATTACAGATTAATTCAAAAAATGTCTGAAGGTCAGGAACCTCTCATATGCAGGTAGATTGCAAGTAATCAAGAGTGTGATTCTTGGAATCTAATTTTTTTTGGACTTCTAACTATATATTACCTATCAGTGTTTTGAAGAAAATAGATGAATTATGCAAAATGTTCTTGTGGGGCAAAACTGATCAAGCTTATAAGACTCCACTAGTGTCATGGGATAAAGTGTGCATGAATAAAAAGCATGGAGGTCTGAGAATTTTTTTTGCACAAAGGTGGAATGTTGCTTCAGCTCTTAGGTGTATCTGGCACATACACACAAACAGGGAATCTTTGTGGATAAAATGGGCTCATGGGACCTATTTAAGGCAAAGAGATATATGGCAAGTTAAATCCAAAATGGGGGATTCATGGATGTGGAAGAAATTGATCAAGACTAGAGATAAAGCAATAGACATGTGTGGAGGTGCTGAAAACCTGAAAATACTCATCAATTCATGTCACAGCTGTGCAAAACTCAAATTTTCAGCTCTGTATAGTGCAATTTCCCCTACTTCTCAAAAGGTATCATGGTACAATATTGTGTGGGGGGGGGGTTTAATGTTCCCAAGCATTCTTTTATGAGCTGGTTAGTCCTGCAAGATAGAATCCTTACTCATGATAGGCTCCTTAGAAGAGGGGTGATTGATGCAAACAGCTGCTGTCTCTGTGCAGGAGTAGATTGCGAGTCAAGGAATCATTTATTTTTGAGTGTGCTTATTCAAGTGATGTGTGGAATAGCATTATGAATTGGTTGGAGTTCAACTGGAGGTCTTGTAACTAGCAGCAAATAATCCATTGGTTCTCTATCAGGTTACGAGGGAAGGGTCTCAAACAAAATTTAAAAAGGATGGCTTTAAATGCAACTATATATAGCATATGGAGGGAGCGCAAAGCAAGGAATTTTCAGAGTAAAGCCAGGATTCCAGCGCAATTGGTCAGGTAGATAAAAACTGAAGTTTGGATTGCAATTCTTAATAAGCCAGGAATTGATGGAAGCAGCACATTGATGTGAATAGTGTGCAGGTTTTTTTGCTTGTAGAGTTTTGACATTGAGAGAGTAATCTCAGTTCTTAACTGAGCTATTTTGATGTATACAGTTTCATATTTTGGTTGATGAATAAAATTTTTCATTTACCAAAAAAAAAGTTCTGCCACATTATTTCTCTCTATTGATTCCTAAAAGTTGTTTTACACTGTAATATCTTTCAAGGTCTAGATATTTGAACTCCTTGTGCCCGGGAACAACTGCTAAATCAAAACCAAGAGTGAGCAAGGTCAAGTCCCTCAGCGCCAATCTCTCTTTTGTAGTCTTTGTAATGATTGTATGTTTATCTCAAGTTAGAAATTGAAGATGGCGCCACTTTATTTTTCATCATGCCTTTGTTCAATCCTTGGTTGTTGAGGCTACTTTCCTATTACTTTCTCCTATACTCCTACCTAATTTATCGTTGCACCAAGATGATCAATGGAAAGACATAGTTCCATTTTTTTCTGGATGTTTAGCTATTATTTCTTATAATAGTTTAACATTCAAGGTCAAGCTAATCATGACATGAAAATGAAGCCTGATAAATCTAAAACCATAAAAAATACATTTCATATTTTTAAATTTAATATTTCTTTTTGCAATTATTTTTTTACCTCCTAAACAAAGTGTATGTGCCTCTGCCTATGTGAAGTATATGCTTCACATATAATGATAAGATTGGTATACGAAATATTACTTTGCCATCAAATGTTTCACCTCATACATTTCTTAACATGCTTATGTGCAAAACATATATTTGCATGCTAGTTGGTAGAAGAAGAATTTGATAATCTTTACTTACCTTGAGTGAATTAATAGGTTATGCTTATGAATTTTAGAATTATTATCTAGTTGTTATTTTTTTCATGAATATCGATTTTGCTTGGATGATAATTCTGTTGGCCTTCTTGTTTTGATGATGTTTAACAAACAATTTACCACTAATATTGTTTGTCTAGTATTTGTGTTTTCTTATTTATTATAGACAAACAACGTAGTTGGAGGTTGGATGGATTGCGCCATAACGATCATATCAAATGGAGGATGGCGGATATAGTGGTTGAAGTAATGCAATTCAAGTTCAAGATCCAAGTTCAAGCTTCATCCGCAAGTGTACCAAGTCAAGCTTATTGAAGATCAAGATTGCTTGGGTATATTTGTTTAGTTTTATATTATGTGTGTTCAATACTTTAAGCTCAATCATATATACACATACACGTATTTGGTTTTATATATATATAGTCATATATATAAATACAAGTTTTGATTTTTCTAGTTTAAATATGAAACACATACATATTTATATATATACATGTTTGTTTTCATATGGTTAAGTTGTTTTGGTTTAGTTATGTAGATATGAAACAATATATATCTTCATATACACTTTTATTTGTTTCATATTCTATTGTATTTAGAAAATATTGTGTTTATATACACTTTTATTTGTTTCATATTCTATTGTATTTAGAAAATATTGTGTTTATAGATTGAAGACTTGTTCAAACTATTTTCATATCTCGTATAATGTCTACAAATCCATTCTAAAGTGTTTCTCGTTTTTGGAAAAATCAAGTTTTTTGTTTATGTACGTGCATGTGTCCGTGCATGTTTTTACAAAACAGATACGTTTTCACAATTGAGAAATGAGATTTGAAAAATTTCTTCGTTCACATATTTATTATCATATATACAAACATTCCCCCAAGTTTTACTAATTTTGGAGTTGTTTTGTTATTTTTAATTGAATTTACAAAACCGAGTTTTCAGCAGTTTTTCAGAAACTATTTATCTGTGTTAAAACATTTATTTCTCACAACTGGGAAGTGATTTTTCAGGAATTCTTTCTCTAACATATTCATCTATATGTTTAGAACCTTACCTCAAAATTTCATGATTTTTGAAGTTGATTTACTGTTTTTAATTGATTTTACAAAACCAGAGACGCAGAAAAATCAGATCTGCCAGATTGCTACAGTACCCACGGCCGACCGCGAGAGTTACTGTAGCACAACGGCTCTATTTTTCCTGGTTCTGATTTTTTAGGGATTTGCCTTATTTTTTGGGCTTTTCTTTGGCTTTGGGTTGTTGTCTTGAGTTCTTATAAATACCCATCATCCCTCAACACTTACAACCATCCAAGAAGTGTTTTAAACAAGTTTTAAATAAGGGTTTAAGTGTGTTTTAGTGTTTGTTTGGTTTATGAAGAAGTTTTCACAAGTGGAGGAAATCATCTTCTTGTTTGGGCTTCAATCTCCATCTCTCCATCTTATCATCTATTGGAGAAGTTTTCTAAACTCTATCTAGCTTTACATTTGCTTAGTTATTTGATTATCATTCTTTGAAGCTAGTTTTTATATTGAGTTTAGATTTGATTTGATTTCACTCATTGTTTACACACACACTTGAGCTTATTGTATTTGCATACATAGTATATTAGGGTTGTGAGAGATTGTAACATTGAGTTGTGCTTAATTGTGTTCTTATCTATTATAGAGAACAAATTTATATTTGTTACATTGTGAGTGGTGTAAGGTTTTCGGTGAGCTTGAAAACCGAGTGTGTTGTGGAGTTTTCGGTGAACTATAAAACCGAGTGTGAGGAGTGAACGTTGATCGGTGAGCGTTGAAAACCGAATAGGAAGGAAGGGTCTTTATAAGCCTTTCCTTTCTCTCCTATGCCTAGAAGAAAACAAAGGTTATGCTCCACACCACACACGCGAGCGCCAGCCGGGCCGGGCTCGGGCTCGGGTTTGGGTCGGGTCGGGTGGCGCGCGCACACGACCTGCGGACACGAATGCAGCTCCGGATTGAGAGGCCTTTAATCTGCTACATTTTAATTAAAGCGTGATTATCATGAAACAAATTAAAAACGTCGTTAATATTTATTAAAACGTGATTAAGTTTTAAAAAGGTGTTAAATGAGAGAGAGATTGACGGATCTAAATGATAGGAAAACCGCTAGTATTAACTAGCGAAGTTTATGGATTTTAAATGTAAATAATTAAAACGTGCTAATTACTCTATTGCGGGAATTATGGGCGCAAATGACTCATTGAAATCATATAAAAGAACCTAGCCGCAAGAGCTTAAACGCAGTGTGAAAAATACAACGTATTCTCTCTTCTTCTTTGTTCTTCCTCTTCATTTTACTATTGTTACATTTTTGTTGGTTCCCTAAAAGTCACGAAGAATTCACAAAGCCTTCTTGAAGCTCGTGCCGACAAGAAGGAGGTCGCCTGACCAAGGGTCGTTGTATCTCCAGGAACTTTTGTCGCGTAGCTCTGTACGAGAGGGGGCAATTAGATTCTTGGGACAGTGCTTGCACGCCTCGACCATCAGGTCGTATTTCTAACTTTTATTTGATTCAATTATATTTCTGAGTTATAATATTTATCTGATATTATCTGTTTTAATAATCAATTATTTAAAACTTAATTCGTGTTAATCTTTGTCTAAACAGCTTATATTCCTAATAATCCAAGAATCTAATTGTTGCTGTTTAGAATAATATCATGCTTAGCACGTTTAGTATTATGTTTCATATTATGTTTGTTATGTTAATACAGTCTACAACCGACATGCAACACTTGATTCTGTTGCTTGAATGTTTTAATCATATCTATTGCATTATAAAAACAAAATTATTCATTCATCATCAGATTATGGCTACAAGTGAAATTATGTCGACTAAACCAGAGAAGTTTGATGGGAACAATTTCCGTCGTTGGCAGAACCAAATGAGATTTTGGTTAACAACTCTACATCTAATAACAGCCATAGAACCAGACAACCCATCTTCATCTAGACCAGTTACTAGGCAGTCTTCCTCATCTTCCTCCACAGATTCCATTCCTATCCCGAGAACACCTCAAGAAATAGAGTATCATTGTCTACACAGAATCTTAGGAGCTTTATCTGATAGGTTATATGATATATATTATACTATCACTATTGCTAAAGTTCTGTGGGAAACCCTAGGGAAAAAGTATGGTTTAGATGATATGGGAATTAAAAGATTTAAAGCTTCTGATTTTAACAAATTTAAATTGGTAGATTCTAAACCAATGAATGAGCAAATTCATGAATTTGAACATATAGTTCACTAATTAAAAGTGAATGGATCTATCTTAGATGAAATGTTTCAGATAGCCTGTCTGATAGACAAACTTCCCGAGTCCTGGTCAGATTTTGTCAAAAACCTTAACCATACCCAAGGAGATCTTACCCTTGAACAAGTGTTGAATTCCATTAGAATTGAAGAGCAACATAGACTCAGGGAGAAAAATATGACAAAATCTAAACCCAAAGAACCCAAAGTAAACAATGTTGAATCCAAACCATTTCCTCAACACAAGAAACGTCCCTTCAACCAAAACCAAAATAAAACATTTAAGAAGAAATCCTTTCATCAAAATAAGAACCATGTCCACTTTCAAAAGAAGGAAGGAGCTGAACGTCGAGCCTGCTTCGTTTGTGGAAGAACCAACCACCTTGCTAAGGATTTTTTTTCAAGAAAATTGAACCACCCAAGCCTAGGAAGGGAGGACCTCTACCTAATAAGTCACAAGTAAACATGGTGACTTCCAGTCCAACTGAGACTGCTTTCAGGTCTGTTCTCTTCACTCCTAAAGTAAACATGACCTTTCAAGCAAATGATTAGTGGATTGACACTGGAGCTAATATTCACGTTTGCTCTAATCAATCACTGTTTTCCACTTATCAGGTCTCAAGTAGAGGAACTGTGACAATGGGAAATAATAATGTGGCTCCTGTATCTAGAATAGGTCGGATCAACCTAAAGCTGACTTCTGATAAGACTTTGATCCTGCAGGATGTCCATCATGTACCAGACATTAGGAGAAACTTAATTAGTGGATCTTTGTTAGTGCAACAAGGCTATAAGCTTGTTTTTGAATCAAATAAAGTTGTAATAACTAAGGGTTTGAACTTCATTGGAAAAGGTTTTTTATGTGATGGTCTTTTTAAATTGAATGTTAAGAATTCTACTCTTGCATCTCTAATAGCTTTGAACATCGAACCTTCTATCACTTGGCATCAAAGATTAGGACATGTAAATTATAATTCAATTAAAATATTGATGCATCTCAATATAATTCCAAAGCTTAATATAAAAGATGATGAAAAATATGAAATATGTGTAGAAGCCAAACTTCCTAAGAAACCATTTAAAACTATTGATAGAGATTCTGAGATATTAGAACTCATCCATAGTGATGTTTGTGATTCAGGAAGAACAACTAGAGGGGGTAACAAATATTTTGTAACTTTTATAGACGATTGCTCTAAATATTGTTACCTCTACTTAATTAAGACCAAAGATGAAGTCATAAACAAATTCAAAATATATAAAGCAGAAGTTGAAAATCAGTTGGATAGGAAAATTAAAATACTAAGATCAGATAGAGGTGGTGAGTACACTTCTAATGAATTAAAATAATTCTGTGAAGAGAATGGAATTATTCATAAAATAACTGCTCCATATACACCTCAATCTAATGGAGTATCTGAGAGAAAGAATAGAACACTAATAGACATGGTAAACTCAATGTTAATTAATTCTGGTGTGCCAGAAAATTTGTGGGGAGAAGCTCTCATGACTGCCTGTCATATACTAAATAGAATTCCATTCAAGAAATCTGATAAAACCCCTTATACAATTTGAAAGAATAGAAATCCTAATTTGGATCACCTAAAAGTGTGGGGGTGCTTAGCAAAAGTTAAAATACCTGAGAATAAGAGAAATAAGATTGGACCAAAAACTATAGATGGAATTTTTATTGTCTATGCTTCTGATAGTAATGCAAATAGATTTTTAATAATCAACTCTGGTATTAATGAGATAGCCAAAAACACCATAATTGAAGCTAGGGATGCACATTACTTTGAAAATATTTTTCCTTACAAGACCAGAGTAAACAATGTTGGCCTTCTTGTTTTGATGATGATTTACAAACAATTTACTACTAATGTTGTTTGTCTAGTGTTTGTGCATTCCTATGTATTGTAGACAAACAACGTAGTTGGAGGATGGATGGAATAGAGCTTCAACGATCATATCCAAAGGAGGTTGGCGGAATGTCTGGCTGAAGCTGTGCTGAAGTTTCAAGTTAAATGTAGTCAAAGTATGCAAGCTTCAATCGCAGTTCGTGTACGCTAAGGTTGAGCTACCAATGGAGATGATCAAGAGTTAAGAATCGCATTGACGTAATCTAGTTTAGGGATTTATAAGATGCTGTGTTGAAGTAGCTGCGCGCTTAAGGCCGTCAATATCACTATAGTCAGCACATGTATTTGGTTTCTCATGTATTATTGATAATTAGTTACTATGTATAGTACATGCACTGGTTGTGAGTTTCATTGGCTTTGGACAATCACTTTGGCAGAAATAATACGCGATGAGTTTTGTCACAAATGGGAAATCCATAATTTAGGGATAAATTCTTTTTTAAAGTTGGGTTGTTTTTCATGTTTTATGTTAACATTCAACAGCTCACGGGGCGCGAGAAAGTGTTCTAGTACGAAGCATTTTGGATTGATTTGTTTATGTTTAAACTAGGAATTAACAAACTTCATGTTTTTCTGTCGTGGGGCATCGGTTTTGGCATTCTACTAAAACAGAGATGAGGTTTTTCAAAATAAAATGGAGAAGGTGATTATTCGAATGCGAATGTCTTTGCTGAGACATGTTTAAGTCATGTTTAGACAAGCCTGCTCCTCTCAAACTTATTGACATTTTGGAAGTTGATGTCTAACTATAGCCCAATTGGATCTTTCTTACGGGATGAATCCGGTGATGTCTGCAGTTTTTGTTCCCGCAAAGGAGAACTCGTAAATGCGTGTGTTCAACCGACATCGTTAGTTTCTCTCAAAGCTGTAGAGAAGGTTACAGTGTTTTCGAGAAATGTATTTTCGTCTACACGAAGTGACAATTTCTATCCATTGGCTAGATAAATCCCATGAACAACCTCCATAATTTTTGAAGTCCTTATTTTACTATATTTTTAAATTGAGTTTTATAATATGCAGATACACAGAATGTTCGGAGAATGTCTGAAGTTTGGTATTTGTGGTGCTTTTATCAGCTATAACGCTAGTGAACGGCATTAAGTTTTTAGATAATTTTCGGTTTTGTGGGTTATGTGGCTGATTTAATGGATGACTAATAAAAAAGCCTTCAACTCTTCTATTGCTCTTATGGACTGTGTTATAGAAGTTTTAAAAGAGTGTTACAAGTTTTGTTTTAATGTGCGGGTTTTAATGTTGTTGTTTCAAGAGTTGTTTAATAACTAATCTTTCACAAGAGCTTGAGGAGATTGCATGTCTTCTTGTGTTGGCACTTTCAAGCCTCTGGTGTCCGTCATTCTGAGTCTCCTTGTGCATCCTTTAGATAAGTGTTCTAAATCTCAATCTAGCTTTACATTATTATATATAAAATGTTTGATATCAATTTATTCAAGCTAGAAATGTTATTCTGAGTTTAGTTTGATTTGATTTTATCTCGTGTTTATCACACCCAACCATTGAAGCCTAATTTTATTACCCATACTCATAGTAAATTTAGGTTGTGGGTTATGTTGAATTTGATAGTCGAGCCTTCAATTGATTGTCACCGCTATGTTTAGAGAACATAGTAAATTGTTTGACCTAAATTCGTCTTAATTGTGAGGATTCACTTTAATACAGCTTGTAACACTGGACCCGGGACAGAGGACATGTTGGGTATTCGAGAAGACAGACGCCAGCTTCGAAATCCAAGAGAATGTGGCGTCGGTTGACGGTGCCATAGGATCATGGTGTGCTATGGACCGGACCCTTGAGGAGGAGACAAGCACGGCTACGAGACCTAACACTTAGTGAGGGGGGGGGGGGGGGGGGGGGGGGGGGTGGAGGGGGGGGGGGGAGGGGGTGGATGGTGGGGGGGGGGGGTGTAAGGTGTCATTGCTATAGTGATTGTATTTGTGGTGTTAAACCCAGTTGTAATCGTGGGGGTGCTGATATCCGTCAGAAACCAGGTTGGTATATAGTGGAATAAGTCTGTCTCGAGTAGACGGGACGGTAGGTCGTGGGACCGAACCTCGTTAAACATACTCCTGGTGTGTGAAAAATTGAGAGATTGGCGGACTCTTGTTTCAATTTTCCATATCCTTACGATCGCATTTTAGTTGCGTTATTGATTCATTTTTGCGTCTATCACATTTTTTGAGTTGAGAATTGTTATCAGAGCCCTTGTGTGTACGTATTCATATCGCTTGCATTATTATAAGGAATATCTCTATTTTTTACACTTGCCTAATCCATACCGTTACAAATTATTGGTGGTTAATTCATGTGACTTGTCTAGATAACGTATTGACTTATGACTTTTAATTTGGCATTGGATAAATCGATTAGATTATCTAACCAGAGCCGGTATATCACGCCCTCCTCTAGGGGATTAACAATTGTATCAGAGCTTGGTGGCTCTTTGATCTTTACAAAAGGTCTAATCCGCCTTGAAGTTTAAACAACGATCCAAGTTATCTTTTTGTGCTAATCTTGTTTTGATTGTCATTGTTATCATTTCTTCACTATTTTATCAAATTTATTGGATATGGAATAAATCATCCGTTGTATTAGGCCTTATGATTCTATTGTGTGCTCCTAAGATTGAAACCCAATTTCCCCTATGGCTCAATGAGTGTGGTTGGAGATATTAAAGGCGTTATTGTTTAGAGCTGTGCTGAAAACATTTTGATTTATGGAAATTATAGGATTGCAGTGTGCTTATACTGGTGGCCGCCATGTTTGGTAGAATATCAGAGTGAAATAAAAATGACAGTACCATGTTTTAATCTATGAGAACACCAATTTTGATTAGAGAATAATTTGTTAAGATGGCGGTGATGATCTTTTAACGAGGTCGTCTAGTGTCTGAACAAGTTTCGGTTCATTTGAGACGTGTGCTTAACCTTATTGGATTAGTTTATTAGAATGTACAAGTCAAGGAGACGTTGGAGTGGGCGATTGCACGACAGCTTAGAGGATTCCGCGCTTCCTTATTCAATTGCGTGTGAGCATCAGCACATCGGCCGACGTGATGGCGATAGCGGCTGCTATGAGGTATGGTTGTCGAGTTCGGATAAGCCATTAGAATTGATTTTACTCCCGGTAATGATAAGCTTGCTTGTGCAGGAATGCGAAGAAATTATTTACATCGCCCTTTAAGCAGTTGCAGAAATGAGTTTCATTAATTAAAAGCAAGCATGTAATCTTTGAAATCTTCGATCTATCTGACGTTGTCTAGCATGATCTAAGTGTTGAACACTATTTCCGTAAAGAAAATGTGATCGCTTAAGAAAAACGAATGAAAAATTTAAAAAATTCGATTCTATGTTTCTTATAAACTCAAACGTGCTAGTCTTTAGCTCATGAAACGAGAAATGCCCATGTTAGATAAGGTAAAGACACAACAAAATAATAGCTGCTAGTCGCGACGCGTCTTGATTAATAAAGTAAAGTATTTATGTTCTAATCTTCTAAAAATGCAAGTATCGATGCCTAAAAAATGAAGATTGTGAATCTTGAAGTGAAAAAGTGTATTGTCACAGTTACGATTTCAAACTCTTCGAAAAGCGCAGTGAGCATGCGAATAATCGATAGTAGGAGCTTAGTGGATTGCTGTGCAAGTCTAAATATAGAGTACTATTCTACTGTCAAGTACGACATCTGCCCGAAGATGAGATAGGGGATTGACGAAAGTTTATAAAGGGTGTTCTAGGCGGATGCTTGTGCGTGCCGGGGTTAGAGCCATCGTAAGCGCTAAATTTTCGTCTAATGATGGCACAAGGAAACCAATAAAATGATGATGAAGTCAATTTGCCTTGTGCAGTCTCGGATAGGTGAGGCTTTCGCTCATTACATCATAACAGTGCACGTGACGATGGCAAGGTGCTTACTCAGTGCGCACCATCAATAGAACATGGCAAATGGGTGTTGATAGAGAGTCTGATGGATTTTGATGGCAGATCTGGCTTTATGGCCATTTGACAGAGGATATATTTACGGCTAGTGAGTTTTGAAGAAAGTACTTTCAGGGGCTGTTTGCGCATAAGTATGCTACTTGTAATAAAGTGTCCACAAAAGTTTAAGTAATGTGATCGGTGATTTGGTGTGTGTAGATTTTGCCATTATGGCGAACGGTTGTTGATTCATGTGATTGCTAATTAAATAGGGTTTCCAAGAACATTGCGGCCGAGCATATGGATTGTCCTCAAGTGAAAGCCAAGAGGTGGATACGCTTTAGTTTAAGTTCGATAGGTATCATTACGATTTTCAAAATAATTGATTACAGAAAATAGATTCTTTAGATTTCAAATGCAGTTCCCCAGGGCACGAGCTGTAGATGGTGAACCAACAAAGAGAAACAAATGGAGTCTCTTTTCATTGGCTCAAAAATTGGGCGAATGTCGGAGGTCAGTGTTGAATTGAATATAGTAGATTTTGGACGCTATGCTTGTAGGTAGGCAACGATCATATGTGCCGTAGAGGTTACAATGCGAACCGCTAAGAGCTTGTCGAGCTTAAATTATAGGTGAGTCCATGTTTCGCGCCTAAAATCAGTTTGGTACCGAGCGGGCGAAAAGAGTTCTTGGGGTACCAAAAACACAATTTAAACTTTAAACAGCAAGATTATTAGTGTTCTGGGACTGTTTTCCTTTCTTGGTTTTTAAAAATTAATGGTCTTAAATATATGTTTGAGTTATGCGACAAATATAAATTTGGTGATAATGATGAAACATCATTTTGTTTTCGCAATTCTTATTTGTTTGTTGTGATTTTGGCTGAGTGGAGGACGGTTTGCAACCTTTAGTAATACACACTCGCGCAAGATTTTATTGGTTGTGTTTAGTGCCCAAATCTATGTTTAACCGATGCTAGAATGATATTAGGGGGTGGAACAAGCTCCAGAGCTTTGATATAATTGTTGCCGTTCTCTTTAAATATCTGTGTCTATTGATTTCCTGTTGGCTTTTTGAAGTCATTATGATAATTTCACAGGCGGTCTATGATGATGATTATTTATTGTTATTTGGTGCTAATAGGAATCCATCTATTCGGCAGGCTTTATAATATAAGCTTACTATGAGTGTTTGATGTCAATATGTAAATGTAAAAATTTTGATAGCAAAGGCATTGATTTTGAATTATAAACTTTGATTTATGATTTCTTTTTGTTGAGAAATTTGTTTTTCATTTGAAACTTTTTTGGTGCATGATTCTACCGATGTTTTTCCTGCCGTTCTTTTGATTCGATAAATCTTTGTTTTGTATAACGATGGTTAGGTCCTTGTATATATTGAGACACCATATTATCCGTGGGACATAATGCATATATGTGTTGCTCGGTTGATCGATCTTGAATGTGAGGAAAATGTTACCCTACATACTTCTGTTATGTCTTGCTCTGAATATGTTTCCATGGACTCGTTCTATGTTATAGCATTCATGAGGTCATTTGGATAGGGGGAGGCAATCGCACTACTAGGAATCTTTTTATGTTTTTATAACTCTTAATAATTGGTTATTGATAGGGGGAGCTTTCCGCTCTCGTAACAACTTTCTTTTGTTCGCCTTTTGAAGTTGTCAAGGGAGAAATTAGTGTTAAAGTGAAGCAATTCCTTGTGTTATCATGCAGGTTGGTGCATTATTCATTGTAACTAATGTTCATTGTCTATCATTGGCATTATATTCCTTTTTTGTGAATGCTGTTTGTCATCAAAATCAAAAAAGGGGAGATTGTTGGCGCTTCTGTTGTGTTTTGATGAGTGATTTAAACAGAACAAGATTGTACTACTAACTGTGTTTGTCTAGGTTGTTTGGTGCATTCCTATGTATTAGTAAGGACAAAATACCGGTAGTTTGGTAGGATGGATGAGATACTGCGCTTCAAACGACGCGATATCGAAGAAATGGAGTGCCCGGAATGGCCGGGGGTTTGAAGCCTTGTGAATTCAACAGTTAAGAGGATCAAGTTCCCAAGCTTTCGATCCCGAATGTGTAGACTGAAGTTGAGCGGATACGCCAATTGTATAATTGCAAAGATCAATGAGCTTTGGGTATGTGTTTAGATTTTACTATTAGTGTTTTATAGTAACTTAAGCTCAAATATTCATAGTACACAACGATTTTGGTTATCTACTTATAATATAAGGTAGTTAGTCATAGTATACTGCATGGTTTTTTGAGTCTTCATAGGCTTTGACTACACTTGCAAATTACATGGCAGTTACTCGACAATGGAAATTCAAGTTGAGAAATCTTCTTCTAGACATCTCCTTGTGTTCATTCATGAACATTTCAATCAAAGTGGTCATCGAAGATTTGGAATTGATTTGTTATGTTTAATGGAATTTACAAAATCATGTTTTTCGTTCGTGCATGTTCGTGCATGTTTTACAAAACAGATGAGTTTTCATAAATGGAAAGTGATATTCAAGAAATTCTTTCTTTGACATGTTTATCTACATGTTTAGAAACTTTCCTCAAACTTTTACTATTTTGGGAGTTGATTTACTATACCCAATTGATTTTACAAAATCGTGTATGTCTGCAGTTTTTCAGAAACTGTAATGGAGTTGATTTACTATACCCAATTGATTTTACAAAATCGTGTATGTCTGCAGTTTTTCAGAAACTGTAAATCTGTGTTCAAACATGTATGTCTGCAGTTTTTCAGAAACTGTAAATCTGTGTTCAAACATTTATTTCTCTCAACTGAGAAATTAGTTTTCAGAAATTATTTCTCTAACATGTCATTCTACATGTCTAGAATATTCCCACAACATTCCATAATTTTTGGATCTATTTTACTATTTTTAATTGATTTTATAAAGGCAGATACACAAATTTCCAGAATGCTGGAATTTGGGGTAT
>NC_033802.1:23300132-23307445 GCF_001876935.1 Asparagus officinalis
CTATGTATCCATGCATGATAGATGACCTGAGGGTATAAATTTGGGACTTATACACTGGTTTGAGTGTGGGTTGATTTAAGTAGACTTCAATATATATATCATAGCGATATTTTCACTATTTCACAATCCTCGTGTTGGACTATAATCCATTTCAGTCCTCGTGTTGGACATTTGCCACTTATTCTATGAGTTGGAAACTACCATATATAGTTCCTGTTTCGGACATAGTTCTTAACCCTGCATATGATCTTCTCACAGAAGTTCACGGCATGATTTTGACATGACACTTATGCAAATTTTAACATGATACTCATGTAAGCTATGATATGGCACTGCGCTTGTGTTCTGAGATTAGTTGTATTTCTTTTATTATTGTTCCTGTATTAGAACCTCGGGTTTGGTGATTAGGGGTTTACAATTTGAGATATAAGGTATATACATGAGGGTTTCCTTGTTTGGATTATTTCGCTCGACGTACCTATTCTCGTGTTATAAATTTCTGAATACTAAAACCCTCTTTAGCAAGATCAATGATTTTAGATCTATTATGTATTAACTGTATTTTCATATACAACGAGCCCTTTTCCCTTGGGGTTGGTTGTGATGTTACTCGCTAGCGCTTTGACGCTCGTTGTCCCTCCCCCCTTTCAGGTAACAAGCCAGGAGCCCGGAGAGTCGCAGGTTGATGGTGATGCACTTTAGTGTTCAGCTGTCTATTTTAGCTATGTTATTTTGGAGCTCCACTGTAGTTTTTGGTTTAGACATTTGAGAGTCTTATTCTAGAAGTTGTAAAGGTTGTGTGCCTTATTTCCTCTTGTCGGATATTTGTATTTGAGACTTGTTGAGTATTTCAGTTATCTATTCAGATATTGACTATGTATTTCTGTATGTTGGTTGATGAGATATTTATGTGATTTTATTCCATCAGTATTTCTTGTGTTATCTTTCACTTGTTTTTCTACCTACACCAGTTGTTGATTCTACTAGATAGATATTAATTGTGATGGTGAAACATGTTATTGCACGGTGTGGTGCAAGGCAGGTTTGACATTCTTGGTTTCACCTTGGACTGCAGCCTTGTGTGAGTCACAATTGGTATCAGAGCTCTAGTTTCAGTATCCTTAGGATCATCCTGTGTCGAGTCGTGGAGCTAGGATAGAGTTTCTTAGGATTCATGTATAGAGTCCGCTAAGGATTTCCTAGTATGAGTGAGGACGATATATGTGTATATCTCAAAAATTTGAGAAATTTTTTTTTGACAACTATTTAGTGTAAATGCAAAGTATTTGTGTGAATACTATATGTTGTGAAAATTTTAATGTGATACGTTATTTATAAAGGTCTGTTTTGACTCATAAACTTTATTTTTCTTATCACCAGAGAGAGATAGATGGCAGGACGTGGTAGACCTTGTACCAGGAGAGCTAGCTAGGTAGAGTCACAGCAGACTCCATCAGAGCAGCAGCCAGCTCAGTCCGAGCCTCAGCAGGCTCCACCCGAGCCTCAGCAGGCTCCTTAGTATTTGGTGGACATCATGGCTCCTCTCATTGCCCGGATGACGGCCATTGAGGAGTTGGTGACGACTCATATAACACCACGGACTCCACCACCACCGGTAGCTCAGCAGCAGGGGATACCTGCCGTTCCTGTCAGAGAGAGACCCCCAGAGGTCACGCCTGCAGCCATTCTTCTAGCAGTCCCAGATAGAGCCACAAAGCAGGAGGCTTGGCTCCGTATTGTGGAGAGGTATCAGAAGATGAGGGCACCAGAGTTCCAGGGGTCACCAGACGCTCTTGCAGCCCATAAGTGGAAGGAGGATGTGGGAAATATTCTGGATATACTCGGTGTAGACTCAGTCTAGAAGCAGAGATTAACATCCTATAGCCTGAAGGGAGATGCCAGGAGATGGTACCGACTGCAGTTTACTCCAAAGCAGAGGATGACCCTCACATGGGAGGACTTCATTTACTTCTTTGATGGGCAGTACGTTTCTTCAGCAGCACGGACTGGGAAGGAACTTGAGTTATCCCGTTTGACTCTGGGGGACATGACAGTTGTAGACTTTGAAAGCAGGTTCATGGAGCTGTTGCATTTCACGGGAATGTGGCAGACAGGAGAGCGTCAGGCTCAGATGTTCTTGGCAGGGCTTCGCCCTAATATCCGCCGGTACCTCGTGTCCAGGAGGTTTTATTCAGTTAGGGAGGTAGCTGAGGCTGCCACCTCTCAGGAGATTGAGACTTCTATGTTCTAGAAGGACAAGGAGGGGAAGGCCAAGACAGAACAGAGTGGGGATAAGAGCAAGAACAAGAGACCTTTTTCAGGACAGTAGCAGCAGCATCAGGACCCTTATAAAAGGGGACCGCAACAGGATCAGAGAGCGCCTTAGCAGCGCAAGTTCCAGGGATCTTGTTTTAATTGTCACAAAGTCGGGCATAAGGCATCAGAGTGTCGTAGCACACCAGCAAGAGCCCAGCAGGGCAAGGGTCCGAACCAGCAGCAGCAGCAGCGCCAGCAGGGCAGAGGTCAGGGCCAACAGAACAGGCTTGAGGCACCGCCAGCAGCTCAGAGGATTGAGGGACAGATTCGAGCAGTTCAGGAGGTTCCTCATGGGCAGATTGTCCCATATTCTCCATCTCCAGCAGCAGAGCAGTCTTCAGCCACGGGCAGGGTTTATGCATGATCATGGAGCTAGCGGAGCAGTAGTGGAGGGTACGTTCTTTGTGAATTCCTTTCCCGCCCATATTCTTTTTGATTCGGGAGCTTCGCATTCCTTCATATCACATGCATTTATGGCTAGACTCCAGCTCGTAGCTCAGCCTCTAGACACACCTTTATCTGTTTTTACCCCTTTAGGCGAGGTATCGCTTCTGGAGAGCGTTTGTAGGAGGTGTACCATCAGTTTAGACGAGTCGGAGTTCATAGTCGATTTGATAGTATTGCATATGTCCGAGTTCGATGTCATCCTTGGTATGGATTGGTTGTCTTCCTACCATGTTAGCATTGACTGATTTGCAAAGACAGTCAAGTTGCGAGCGTCCGACGGGTCCGAGATGATTGTAGCCGCCTCTCAAGGCAACCGACTTGCGGAGTCATTTCTAGCGTACCTCGAGGAGGTGATGCGACGGGATCAGGGTGCTGAGTTATTGGAGACTAGAGTTGTCTCAGAGTATCAGGATGTCTTTCAGAACATACCTGGATTACCTCCGGTGAGAGGGGTAGAGTTTTGTATCAAGTTGCAGCCAGGCACAGCCCCGATATCCCACGCACCCTATCGTATGGCAGCAGCTGAGATAAGGGAGCTTCAGACCCAGTTGGACGAGTTATTAGCTCAGGGTTTCATTCGTCGGAGTCATTCTCCGTGGGGCGCGCCGGTCCTCTTCGTGAAGAAGAAGGACGGTAGTATGAGATTATGCATAGATTATAGAGAGTTGAACAAGGTCACTATCCGAAATAGGTACCCACTACCTAGGATTGATGACTTGTTTGACCAGTTACAGGGTGCACAGTATTTCTCAAAGATCGATCTTCGTTCTGGCTATCATCAGTTGCGGGTTAGGGAGATTGATATTCCCAAGACCGCCTTTCTTACTCGATATGGTTCTTTCGAGTTCTTGGTCATGCCATTTGGGTTGACCAATGCACCCGCGGTATTCATGGATTTGATGAACCAGGTTTTCCGTCCCTTCTTGGATCAGTTTGTGATCATCTTCATCGATGATATACTCATTTACTCGAGATCGGAGGCGGATCACGAGGAGCATCTACGGATAGCGTTGAGGACTCTGCAGGAGCATCAGCTGTATGCTAAGTTCAGCAAGTGTGAGTTTTGGCTTTCAGAAGTTAGATTCCTTGGCCACGTCATTAGTAGAGAGGGCATAGCAGTGGACCCGACTAAGGTCACGGCAGTTCTTGATTGGGAGCCACCGAAGACGGTGACAGAGATTCGCAGCTTTTTGGGCTTTGCTGGATATTATAGGAAGTTCATTCTGGACTTCTCAAAAATTGCGACGCCTATCACACACCTTACGAAGAAGGGTGTACAGTTCATATGGAGTATGGAGTGCCAGAAGGCCTTTGATATTTTGAAGACTAAGTTGACCACAGCGCCGTTTTTGACCATTCCGAGCAGTGACAGGACATTCGTCGTATATACAGATGCATCGTTGGCAGGCTTAGGAGGCGTATTGATGCAGACTCAGAGGGTAGTAGCCTATATCTTACGGCAATTGAGAGTGCATGAGCAGAACTATCCCACTCATGATTTGGAGTTGGCAGCAGTGGTATTTGCACTGAAGTCTTGGAGGCACTACCTATATGGGGTACAGTTTGAGTTAATCACAGATCACCAGAGTCTGAAGTACCTCTTTTCCCAGAAGGAACTCAACCAGAGACAGAGGAGATGGATTGAGTTTATTAAGGACTACGAGTTCGCGATCCAGTATCATCCGGGGAAGGCGAACGTCGTGATTTTGGCTTTGAGGTGTTCACTACATCGGGATCTTATCACTCTTAGCCAGTTTGATTTTAGACCCGAGATTGGAGGAACCAGTGCATTTTTAGGAGCTGTGACAGTGCAGCCATCTTGGGGTGACAGAGTTGTCAGAGCTCAGTTGGGAGACTCTTGGATTCAAATCCGAAAGGAGGAGATTTCCAAATAGCCTAAGACTGATTGGACCATTGGAGCTGATGGAGGCCTACGGATGAAGGGTAGATTAGTTGTGCCAGCCAGTGAAGAGCTGAAGAGAGAGTTATTTGATGAGGCACACCGTACTCGGTACACAGTGCATCCAGGAATCACCAAGATGTACAAGGATTTGAAGAGACATTTCTGGTGGAGCGGTATGCGTAGAGAGATTGCAGACTATGTGGCTAGATGTTTTACCTGTCAGCAGTTGAAGGCAGAGCATCAGAGACCGGCAAGGACACTTCAGCCTCTACCTATTCCAGAGTGGAAGTGGGCAGACATTTCTATGGATTTTATTGTGGGGTTGCCGAAGTCGAAGAAGGGGTTCCAGAGTGGAAGTGGGCAGACATTTCTATGGATTTTATTGTGGGGTTGCCGAAGTCGAAGAAGGGGATGATTCTGTTTGGGTGATAGTGGACCAGTTGATGAAGTCAGCACAGTTTATCCCAGTGAGGACCACTTATACAGCGGAGGCTTATGCGAGGATCTTCATTTGTGAGATAGTTCGACTTCACAGAGTTCCAGACACGATCGTATCGGATCGAGGATCGGTTTTCACTTCACACTTTTGGAGGAGTTTTCAGGACTCTTTTGGCAGCAGTCTGTCTTATAGCAGTGTATTCCACCCCCAGACGGATGGTCAGACGGAGAGGGTGAATCAGGTGTTAGAAGACATGTTGCGAGCTTGTGTCATTGACTTTCAAGGCAGTTGGGAGGATCATATTCCACTGGTCGA
This sequence comes from Asparagus officinalis, assembly GCF_001876935.1. NCBI lineage: Eukaryota > Viridiplantae > Streptophyta > Magnoliopsida > Asparagales > Asparagaceae > Asparagus > Asparagus officinalis. Next base: position 23,305,553 of record NC_033802.1, read on the forward strand.
GTTCGCTTATAACAATAGTTATCAAGCGATGATCGGTATGGCTCCATATAAGGCATTATACGGGAGGCCCTGTAGATCGCCGATATGTTGGGCAGAGCCAGAGGACAGCTTGATGCTTGGGCCAGAGCTAGTGAGGCAGACTACCGAGAAGGTAGCATTGATCAGGTAGCAGATTTTAGCCGCTCAGAGTAGGCAGAAGAGTTATGCAGATAAGAGGCAAAGACCCTTGGAATTTCAGGTGGGAGACTCAGTCATGCTGAAGGTATCACCTATGAAAGGCGTACAGCGATTTGGGCGACGGGGAAAGCTTGCGCCGAGATACATTGGACCATTTCAGATTCTGGAGCGTGTTGGAGTTGTGTCATACAGACTAGATCTTCCATCATCGATGTCTAGTGTACACAATGTATTTCATGTTTCTATGCTCAAGAAACACTTGCATGATGAGGAGCAGCATCGAATATTGGATACACCAGAGATTGAGCTTCAGGAGGATTTGACTACTATTGAGATTCCGGTTTGTATACTTGCCAGGGAGGACAAGAGACTTAGGAATAAGGTGATTCCCTTAGTGAAAGTTCAGTGGAACCGAGGAGGCATAGAGGAGATTTCTTAGGAGCGCGAAGAGGACATGCATCGCGACTACCCACACTTGGTTGAGCAGGTAAATTAATTCTTATTATGTTATATTTTTTGTTATGTTTATATTTAACACTAGAATGAAGATATTTTCGCTTAATTTTTAATCTTTTGGAACACATGGTATATGTATGGGGGGTTCCTTGTTTGGATTTTCCGCCCGATGTACTAGTTCCACTAGATTAGGATTTCAGCGAGAATATTACCATTTTAGATCATTAAGTATAAATATCCTTATATGTTATCTAGTAATTCATATTCCTAGATTCGTATAATTTTCGAATTTCGAGGAAGAAATTCTTTTTAGGGGGGAAGAATGTAAAACCCCAAAATCTTTTTTTAATAAAATGTGTGAATTAATAGTAATAAATATTTCTTTTGTGATAAATAGTTGTGTATATATATGATGTACATGTTTATCAGTGTTTGGGAAACCATTAAGTAATTATATGTGAGAGGAATCGAGTAATATGACCAACTTATGATTTTCCTCACAGCAGGCATCTTTGGACTGCGCGGTCGACCGCGGCGGTCGACCGCACAGCGATCAGAGAATTTTCTCAGTTCGGGTTCGAACGGGTTTCGGGTCGGGTTTGTGAGTTGGTATATTAACTATTTTGCCCGAGAGAGCCTCTCTCAGACCTGAGATCCAAAACCCTAGCCCCCTTTCTCTCCCCTCTCAAAACCCTAGCTGGATCTGGTGATTTTTGGGAAGTTGAAGGAGTTGCAGTGGGAGTTTGCAGGTCAGATCGTAGGAGGATCATATTCAGGACATTTGTCAGCACCTAAGGCGAGTATCATCTCACCCAATCCCTCACCCATGTTATCCATAGTTTTCTTTTGAATTTCTATGAGTTTTGATGAGCCAAAATAGTATTTTTTTTTGTATAAAAATGAACTCTCTATAACATGATTAACAAGAATCAGAGGTTTCAAGTTTATGAAAGTTCACCAATGTTTTGTCTAATGAAGATCTAGATCTGAGATTTCTTAAACAAGAGTTTAACCATGTTTTACTGTCATTAAAACATTTTAATTTGTTTCTCATGTATTTTGAAATATTAGGAATGTGGATTTCATGCTTGAGACTAGTTGTTTTTCTTCTAGAACTTTAGAACACTTGTTATCGTAGAAGTTTTTTTTTAAAACTTTGTTTTAGGTTTTGCGTTGACAGAAACCCAGATTGGGTTTCTGTCCGCTTGGTGGTCGACCGGTGCGGACGACCGCTGAACTCTCTGTAGAGGCAGAGATTGT